>NW_010529587.1:0-3227 GCF_000687285.1 Phaethon lepturus | reverse complement strand
TATATATATATATATGCTGCTTTGCCTCAGCTGGTCCTGAAGCTCTTACCTCAGACACCTCTGCTTCTCTAAGTATCAAAACACATCAGCATCAACTGAATGAACAGCAGAGCACTGACTCCAGAGCAGCCCAGAAGCAAAATAAGCTCCCTGAGGTGAGGCTATGGCTCATATACCCGCAACCCTGCCCACCACCCTTCCCACAGTCACCTGGGAGAGAGGAGGGGCAAGCCACCAGAAGGCATAAAGGAGGCCGGAGGAGTGGCAGCAAGCTTTCTTATCTGCCTTAAGTTTACATCATGTAAAACACCAAACAGGGAAAGCGACCTTTATTGGAAATGATTATATATGCTCTTCTAGTACAATTATCACCTCTGCTTCTCTAAGTATCAAAACACATCAGCATCAACTGAATGAACAGCAGAGCACTGACTCCAGAGCAGCCCAGAAGCAAAATAAGCTCCCTGAGGTGAGGCTATGGCTCATATACCCGCAACCCTGCCCACCACCCTTCCCACAGTCACCTGGGAGAGAGGAGGGGCAAGCCACCAGAAGGCATAAAGGAGGCCGGAGGAGTGGCAGCAAGCTTTCTTATCTGCCTTAAGTTTACATCATGTAAAACACCAAACAGGGAAAGCGACCTTTATTGGAAATGATTATATATGCTCTTCTAGTACAATTATATCTATTACATCAGCCGTGTGACTGGGTAGGTAATTGAACTTCATTTTTCTGGGGCATAGATGGAAAAAGATTGATGTCATACTCAGCTACGTAAGAAAGTAGTTTGTTAAATGCAATAACAACATTAATATGAAAAGTCATGTGCTTTAGTTTCCTATAAGAAACCCAAAAGACTAGGGGGCTACGCTTCATTTCTTGAAAGACCACGCATGCTACTGAACTTCCACCAGAACTATGTTCTGGATAGGACCGAATGACAAAGGAGAACTAAGTCCCGTAAGAATCCATTCTCAAAAATATGCGCTTCATTTCTTGAAAGACCACGCATGCTACTGAACTTCCACCAGAACTATGTTCTGGATAGGACCGAATGACAAAGGAGAACTAAGTCCCGTAAGAATCCATTCTCAAAAATATGTCTGGTTGCAAAGTAAATTATTTACTGTAAATCGCCGATGCTTCAGAGTCACCTTGGCAGCCTCTCCAACTGATCCATGACCTCTCACCCTTAACCTTTGCCCCTGAGCTTTGACCTGTGACCCTTGACCCTTATCCTGACTATTGACCCTGAGCTTTGACCCTTGAACCTTCAACTGATCTTTGAGTCTAACCCTTGAACACTGATCTTTGACCTGTGACCTCCAACACTTGACCAACCATGTACCTGTGACCTTTGACCCATGGCCTCCAACACTTGACCTCTGACCAATGACCCTTGAACCCTGACCCTAGACTCCCAATCCCAATCTTTGGCCATCAACCCCTGACCTTTGACCCTAGGATCACGATCCCAGCTGATTAATTTGCATAATAAGTCAGTTTGTATTCTACTTGGGAATAATGCATGATTACAATGGTGTGTTGTAGATGTTGTAGATTACTCCCCATTGTAATACATACTACTGCATGTGGTATATGTACACACTGTATAAATACAAAATTACAAATAGTAAGTCTGGTTCTAGCAGTAGAAAATTGCACACACTGTATGAGCAATATGTTGGGTTTTTTTCCTTAAATGAAAATGAATAATTACTCCCTGAGAGATATAATTTTCTACTGCTGCTAAATAACATCTGAGACAGACAGCAATAACAAAAAAAAAAAACCACCACCACACAAAGGCATACACACAAAAAACTAAAATTCAATACAAAAAGACAGATACAAACCAAAAAAAAACACCCCACACCAACAGACCCCAAAACGAAAATCAAAATGACAAACAAAAACCACAGAGACCAACACAGAAGATTCTGCCTCTGAGGCAAAATAAAACCACACAGACAAAAAACAAACACAGGAAAAAATTTCAAAGACAGACGGCAAGATACAAGAGAGTAAAATAATCTTTATTAGAGCTTTATTAAATCAACATTTTTCTACATACCTTTGACCCCTAAGGAGGAGTACTTCAACTACCATAATTAGCTCTTGCAGCAGTTAAGGTAATTTCACACATCCATGTTAACATTCTGTTACCGAAAAAGTCGGCAAGAAAACCCTTTAACATTTCGTTTGAAGTTTTAGGAGGCAGGCATTCCTTATTGCAGTGCTGGATGCATGGGGGATCGCTCCACCTAACATGCATACCCTGAAACAAAAGTTCATCCTTTATACACCTTAAAGACATGAATATTCACACATTTTCCAAGAAATCTCAACCTCCCTGCCTACACCTCCCTGTAACTACAGTTACATAATGCTGGCATTGCAAAACTACACTATGCATGCGCAGGGGTCTTAAGTGGTCATCGGTGGTCGTTTGGGGAGTTAGCCTCCTACTCTTTTTTCCCTTTTATGGTCACGGGTCTCCTGAGGATAGTTTCTTCTCCTTGGATGTTTGCCCCTTCTGTTGTACAGCCAAGCGATTCTTTCTTATCATCCTTGTTTGAACACTCCTGCTAGGATGTTTCTATTCTCAAGGTTAAGATATCTTCTCTGTACTCATTAATCTCTCAGTCCTTGCTCTTCACTCTTCTTTGTTTTAATTTCATGAGGCTTCTTGGTTCTACATGCACGCATTTCTTGTGATTAACTATTTACACATAACTGAAATGTTAGCGCTGAGGCAAGTATAGCCTAAGGACTATAAGAGTAGGCTATTAAACGTAATCACAGTTATTAGGCTAAAGAAATCTGTACGAAAGTTAAACTAATCATTAATCAATAACACTCCAGAAAGTACATAAACGTATCAATTCAATCTTCGTTGCTTAGCTTGATATGTTCCTTATACTACTACTCTGATGTAATTCACGCCCCCTATTGTTTAACATCAGTGTTTTCTTGGGACACCACTTATGCTCGAGTAGTAGTCTTTTCTTTACACCTACCCAAATTCTTAAACAACCCCTTTACACAGCTGCTTTAGGAACCAGTAATGCACATGCTTTCTTTTAAGCTGTCAACAGTTACATGTATCTATATATATTGACAGGTCTCCCTCAGATGCCTCTTCCATTTCAATTATCACTTACAATATTTATTTTCATTTCTCTTGTAGTCCTCCGAAATACGTTCATCTGATTCGTGTGATGAAG
>NW_010529586.1:18253-39336 GCF_000687285.1 Phaethon lepturus | reverse complement strand
CCGCCGCGCACAAAGGCGTCCGCCTGGTGGGTGGAAATGGTCCCGCATTTGCCTTGGCGGTCACCGTGGTCTGGTGGTTTAAGGAAACGGACAGGAGGAGGTGGTCCCGTGGAAAAAGCAGCCCCCCGGGGCCTTGCTGGGGCTTCGTTCCCGTCCGCCTCTGCAGCCGTAAGCGAGGCCGGAGCACGGCTTGGTTTAAGAGTTGTAGCAAATCCATAGGTGCAAGTGCTCTCTCACGCAGTCGCTCTGCCAGTAAGTTCAATATTTGTTCTGGCTCGGGTGGGAGCACTTTTGCTGAATTGCCGTGTATAAAATACTGGACGTGAATCATGTCTCGTGGAAACAATCAGCGGGACTAATTCTGTCACCCCGTGGTCAGATGTGAGCTAAGGGGCTTCGAACTGAAATAATTTGCTGCTTCTAAAAATTTTTTTCCTGCTGTGGATTTATTTCCCTTAACCTTGCTTCCAGGCCAGTTTACACAAGCATTGTCCTATTAGGTATTCGGAAAGCCTGCCAAAATGTCTCAGCTTGTAATTCTTTATTGAGACTTGATAGTATTAGGTAACTGCCTGCTGCTTCTGCATGCTTTTCCGTGTTTCTTGCATGCACTGGATCAGGTCTTGAAGTGTCTCATCAGCCGAGACTGTCACTAAACTGCATGATCTTTGGCAGGGATGCATCTGCTGTATAGCTGCGTAAAAGAGCTTTTATTTCCACTCACAGAGTGGAAAGGTGCTAATCTTTGCCTGCTACTGTTCACTTATTATAGATGCTCCTTCTTTTTTTCCTGATTTTTTATTGCATTAGGAGCAGAATTTGAATTTTCTTTCAGATCCTGAATGGAGCAGTGTACCTCAGGGTTCTTTCACTGCTTTGAACACTGAAAATATCACAGTCCCATAAAGCTTGTTTGCATACCATAAACAACACAAATGATCTTAACAGTTGGAAATTCAGCAGAAATACTGTTGTCTTTTGAGGGAGCTACAGCAATTCTGGTGCAAAGGAGAGTGGAGTGGAAGGGAGGTCTGGCATCACTCTGGACCGGCCTGGCAGAAACCTGAGCAAGTCTTTTGCGGCACTAAAAGCCTTCTTCACTCAGCTGTGAGGCTTCGGCCCTTTGTCTCTCTCAACATCTGCTGTGAAAACAGAAGTCTGATGTTTTAAAATACGTAAATGTAGGTTTGCTTGATTTGCAGGCACGACACAGGCCAGAGGGGCGGTCCTGTACTTACAGAACAGCCATAGAGATGCTGAGGTCCCATTAAATCTCATATTAAGCAATATGAGATAAAGCTTATGGTACAGGATCTTCCAGAAGGAGCTGGTGGTGGGAGGAAATACCGCTGGTTCCTTAGTACCCAGCCTCTCTTGGAGTAAAACAATTCCACCGTTATTTTGTCTCATGTTACCAGCAGAGCTATCTTTAGCCCTGGAACAAGAGCCTTGAGCAACTGTAGGTACTGAAGATGCCGTGATACATTTATTGCAAGATGAGAAGTATTTAAACAAGTATTTACATTTGGGTTTGAACTTTTGCGTTCCACTCACCTACATCCTCTCTTCATTTTCAGGCGGGCAAGCCCTAAAGTGAGGTTTGCAGGTACCTCTATCCGGCAGTCCCTCCTCAAAGTGCTGGCTACTTGCTTTTGCTTTCCAATGAGAGGCACAAGCAGAAACTGCTGGGGTCCTCATCTGTGCTGCAGTTAAGGACATTACTTTTAAATCTTTATCAAAGTATCCCTCCACAGGGACGTCTACCTCCCATAGAGTACTCCAGCCTCCCCTGGGGTTTCCCCCACAGGGAAGGTGGTGACCTCATGAAGCGTTTGCACTAACCCATATCGCAGTTCTGGTAGCAATCCCTGCAAGTAACCAGCCTCGCCAGTGCTTTTGCCATAATGCTAAGCAGTGTGTAAATGGGAGAGGATTTAGCGAAATCCTTACTGACATTTGTGTAGTAGCAGCAAGATGGGGGATCTGTAGCCATTGGAGACACTATTGCTGTTCATGGCTAAATAACTACATAAAAGTGTGGTAAGCACTTTATTCCTGCCCTTTCGTTCAGAGTTTTGGTTTTGTTCAAATCTTGTCTGATTGCTTTTCGAAAGCGTCGTAATGGAGGCAGCCACCTAACGGGGATGGGATGGGGAGCGAACCACTGACAGCCCCGTGAAGAGCCCTCTCCTGTGCTGGGTCCACGCGCTGCCTGGACTTCGGAGGCCTCTTTCTTGTTTTACTTTCTGTCGATGCAATCACATTTATGGATTTCTCTCGGCCTGCCAGACTTTCACTATCTCCAAAGGAGTGATCTAAATTTAATTTGCCTACAGCTAGAGTTTCTTTTTCTGCAGTTTTGAAGAAATGTTACCTTTACTGAGTAACTTAAACAGGCTTATATTTTGCAAGCTTCTGGTGGGGTATGTTTTATTATAGTCATTACTAAAGGAAACTTACTTAAAAGAATTCAAAGAGCAAGTAGTGGTGTGAACCCAAATGTCTACGTTAATAAAACTAGCGGGGGAAAGAAACTTGAGAAGGTATGAATGACGTACATTTACTCAGGCTTCCAGATATGAACTTGTTGGGCTTTGTTTTCTAAACCTATAAATGAAATTAAATTGTTTTGCCAAAAAATTCATTAAAGGAGATACTTTTCAGCATGAAAATCCCCTTTGGATTGCAACATTCATGTAGCAGTTGGCACTCCTATCTGTTTATTTTCCCCAAAAGCGTGTCACGTACATGAACAGGCCTAATGTCAGTGTTTTTTAGGATTGCTTTACATGCAGATACAGATCAAGTATAAAAAGCAAAATTAATTCCGAGTTACATGACTAAGGATAATTTGCATTTCTATGCCACCTTTCAGCTACAGAGATCCCAAAGCATTTTCATTAGAAAAAAGGAAAATTATATGTAGAACTATTTCACCAACACTGACATGCAGCAGCTGTTTAACAGCAGAGAAGAATACTAAGAATCTCTCTTATACAATTGCAGTGGAAATAGGAATTGGGATAGGCAGAAAGTTATTATGCGAATCATATGGCCATGGTGCTGGGGCTAGTGGATGTATTCCTGCAAAAGGTACCGCACGATCGTAGGTAGTCAGGGCTTGCCTGTGTAATACATCAACTATCTCCTCAAAGTCTTACAAAAGAACTGCATTAGGAAAGAAATTTAATACTTTTCCATTTGGAATAATACCAGTGTTACAGTAGGCATGAATTTTGGCAGCAATTGCTGTTCATGTTAATCCTTGTATTCTGGAAAAAAAATTTCTTTTTTTCTGTGAGAATAAATAAAAAAGTAACTCATTGCAGAACAAGTGTGTCCACTCAAAGAGCTGTTCCAGTATATCCAGAGTGGTTTGTTGATAAAGATGTAAGAGCAAAAACCTTTCCGTTAGAAAATCTACAGAACAAAAATGTTTCTTGCTGAGTGAACACTTTGCAATGCCTCCTGACCATCTAATAAACAGGTTCAATAGGACTTAATCAGATGTTCTTTCCTTTAGCGAGGATTTTATCAGGTTTATACTGACCTCAATTCATAGAAATTATTTATATTCAAACCTATGATTAGGTTTAAAACATTAAAGAAAAATTTTTCAATGCTGTGTTAAGTTGCAAAGAAACAGGTTCAATAGGACTTAATCAGATGTTCTTTCCTTTAGCGAGGATTTTATCAGGTTTATACTGACCTCAATTCATAGAAATTATTTATATTCAAACCTATGATTAGGTTTAAAACATTAAAGAAAATTTTTCAATGCTGTGTTGTTGCAAAGATATCAGATGCTCAGCTGAAAAATCGAGGCGTCTTTCCACTGATGAACTCATTTGATTTTATTCTTAGAGCAGCCTAGAAGACACCACTCAGAATATTACCTATAAACAAACATCACATGCCAAAACACTGATGTTTCCTTGAAATATTTTCTAACAGAAATTATGTGTCCATTAATTATATCTCCACAAGAAAAGAGATATCCATGGCTTCTTGTGCCGTACAGGGATTAGTGAGATCTGAATTTTGCAACAATGATACCCTTGTATAGGTATGATGGGGCAATGAACCTGTTGTTTAAAACTGATGGAAACCTTCAACATGTATTGAAAATCATCCTAGAAATAACACAAAGGTGAAAGTTATAATCAATAAACATCACGTTGGATTTGGGTAATTAAAAGAAGCTTAAGTCAGATGCTCGAGAGCTTTTACTCCACCGCCAGGACGTTCAGCTGGCAGCAGAAAGGAGATCCTCTCCTCATGTGCAGACTGGGACTCTTCATCTTTGGGACTGTTTCAGTCAGAGAACAAGGGACAGAAGAAGGACAGGGCGCTGTACTTACAAGAGGAGGAACTTGTTGGAGGCAAACTAGTCAACAAATGAAGAGCTGAGTCAAGGAAAGTAAGTATTTCTGAGGGAACAAAAAAGGAAAAGCAACAAAAAAGAAAAAGATGCAGCCACTGACATGGCTGCTGAGTCATTTTATTTGTCCTGTGTCTACCACTAACAAGAAAACAAGAAGGAAAAATCGGGACTGAAGGACTGAACCATCAGTGAAAATAATTTTAAAAAATCATTACAAAACCAATACAATCTTTATTTCCAATTTGTAAACTTACATTATCTAGCACAGGTTTTGCTGAAACATGAGGAATGTGGAACCAAGCTGTTGAATTATTACAAAGTTGCTTCATAAAGTAGAAATGTTCTGTAATTCTTGGTTTTTAGAAACTACATTTTTGTAGGGAGCAAACAGCTCATTTTACAATATAAAATATATATTAACTAAAATGTACCCTTTATCTGTCTGATAACCTGAGTATAAAATAAAATAACACCATTTACTTCTCTGCCACACAAGTGGAACCTGCCTTGATGTTCAAAAGAGGAAAATCGATGGAGGATTGAATTGCTGATTCACCCCCCAGCATGGCTTTTCATTTCTGTTGTCTGGCATATCAACGGGGAAACGTACAGTCCTCTCTTGTGTGTATATGGACTTTAACTTCCAAGGTTGATTGTCAGACACAAATACAAGTTTATTTTACAGTAAAAAAAAAAAAAAAGGTAGGGTTGGAGAGCCATATATCTTTGCAATATATGACCTGGAGGGGATAAATTTTTTAAAGATGTTGAGTAAGTGACTTGGCAACTACTTGATCACTTTAGTTTTCTGACATGCTGTTTTCCTACCAAGTTTTGGGGGTTTTTGTTTCATAAGATGTAGAACTCCAGCTGAAGGAAATCTTTTCTGACTCCTCTCCTTCCCCTCCTCCATCAAATATCAGTATGTACATATACTGTCAACAGAGGTTCCTTCTTGCCCAACATTTTCCTGTTCCTATTGTCCTACACTGTGCTCTGCACGCTGTCCTATCCGTCTTGCAATGACGGCATCAGAACGCTCTAATGCTCTTCTGAGGCTGTTTTCTTTCTCTTGTCACATAAACGCATTTTTATTTAAAAGTATTTTTACTCTCTCTAGATCCTCTGTCAGATGATGGCAGTGTAAGGTGGAGAGATGCTGAGACCCCAAAAAGAGCCATGAACGCTGCTGAGGGGTAGAAAAGGGTTCTGTTCGCAGAAAGGGTCTCGTCTCATCTTTCTTTTGAGATCTTCCCATGCTTATGGGAATTTACCAGTTGGAGTCACTGGGCAAAACTTCTGGCAGATTTGCAGAAGCCCTTTCCTAAACCCCAAAATAAAGTGATGTAGACTGGCTGGAGCGTGCAGAAAGATGAGATCCTTCTTACATCACTGGGAGGAAATTTGTATCCTGTGAATTTCATCAGGAGGAAAGGCGGCGAGTCTCAAGCACGCAGAGAAATTAATTTTTTTTTTCATCTTTCAAAAGGCAGACAGTGATACAGAAAGACCCATTTTCTCTAAAAAAAACAAACATCGAAAGGCATTTGATGAAGGACTGCTGCTGCTCAGAAGGCATGGCTGCATAATGGCATACAGCAAAGTGCTGGGTACCGTATCTTGATAAGGGCAAGTTAAAAAAACCAAGGATGATTAATGTCATATGTACTCCTTGTATGTATACCAATACTTAATTATACAAAAATGTTTAATGATATTTTCTTAAGAAAGTTTGATAGCTTTGGTAATATTGTAACACGTTGCTGAAGAGACAGAAAGAACTACTTCTTTACCTCAATTTCCCTTAAGTGTAGTCCAAGTTGTTACAGCTCACAAGAAATCTGTCTAAAAATTAAGTCACTCTAAAATCAAACATGACTGATAAAGAGAATTCTGCCTGAAATGAACAAATCCATTTACACACCTTCATTTTTTATAAGAACAACCATCCCCATAGGTATTCTCTCCGAAATACTTGGCATGCTTTCAGCCACACCTGAACTCAGTTGACCGGGCGCAGATATATTTCAAACTCCATGGCCTGGCTCCTTTACAAGTTTGAGCATACGAACTCTTCTAACAGCTGCAGCGCAGAAAACATCCGTCTTAAACCCTGATGGATGGGACCGACTGCGGACATGGCAAAGTCACTGGGTGGCTGTAGGTGAAGCTTGGAGACTCAGGGAGCATTGCTTGCTTGTTCACTGGTGTGGAGCCGTGCAGAGAGAATTTTGCTGGGCTGGACGGGATTTTTTTTTTCCCTGGCAGCTCATGAAAGAGTAAGGCATGTGTCACCCAAATTATTAATATATAGTGAAAATAATTGTAAGCCTATTTAAATGTAAGTTCTTTTATATTGTGTGTAAGATCATTGTGTTAAACCTCTTAGCAATTAAGAAAAAAAAAGAAATCCAAGCCAGAAATATAGAAAATGTTAGTCGTCGTACCTCCCTGTAATCCCTTCCCCCGTTGAAAGCACAGCAGATGTTTGATTTGGTTTACAGTTTTGGAGGCAGGCGTAAAAAAAGTTGTGCTAACAGGCAGGCAACCGTCTGTATTCTCTTCCTCACCATCACAGATGAGGAAAATGAGGTGGGAAAATGGACTGGGCTGTAAACCTTTGTCCATGGAGGTTGCGCTGCGTGGAGCAGTGCGGAGGACTGGTGATATGCCGGAGAGATTTCTGGCTGCTTCACTGAAGCAGGGCCTGTGGCGGGCAGTGAGGGGTACCGGCTGCTCCCCTCCTGCGCTCCGGGGAGATGAGGGGGCCTTTTGAAGAGAGGTGGGAAGAAAAGGGAGACCTCAACTCTGCTAGACCTGTTCCTCCACAGGGGTATAGCACCGTGCTACTGTCTCAGCCAGTTTACTACTTGTACAAAACTTACCCCAGGACCATCAAGCCACTCATTAGGGGCTACGAACCTGGAACACCATAACGTCCAACTTCCAGTGTGTTCAGGCTGGGATCCTATTTAATGGAGAACTGAGCCAATATGTTTTATTTGACCTGAGAGAAAAAGAGTTTCAGTGTGCTACTGGTATGTGTCTTGAATGTGGAGAAATGGACGGCTTGCGTTTTGTCAGGAGCTCTAATGTCTTCTCAGGCTTTGCTGGGACGTTAAATTAAAACTGAAGAAAACAGGGTTTTCTGGTTTTTCAGTGTCTTTTGAAACTGCTGAGCAGGTTTATACAGTTATCCAGAAAAGGTAAACAGAAAGTTACTGAATTAGGTTTACGTGTAGACTTTGAGATAAAGCATTACGATTACAATCTCGCTTTCACCATCTCTCTTAATTGTTAGCAGCTGATGTTGTGTCTTCTCAGCAATTAATCTTTTACTGCATTTGAAAACTGGAGCAGAGAGAATCCCAAACACAGCACTGCAACAAGTACATCGAATGACAGAAGCCACCAAAACCCAAGTCAGAGCTGAAGTAGAGACAAATGCTGACCACAGTGATCCAGTCTAAAACGGTGTCAGAGCACGGGCTGTAGGCAGCTGTTGGATGTGGTGGCAAGCCAGGATCGGGTCCCTCCCCAGAGTGTGGGAACACCAGAGCTTTGTTTGCATAATGGTGCAAGCTAATATTAGGAGCGGCTGGGCTCCCGAGCAGGAGACTCACCTCTCAGGTTAAAAAAAAAAATGAGAGAGAGATGAGTGTTTACTTGTTGATGCACAAGCTCTTTGAAGGACCAACTTAGCGGAAAATTGTGTTTTGGATTAGTGTCCCTGGCCCCCTTGGCCAGTCAGTGTCTGTGAAAGACCTGCTTAGGCAAGGGAAGAAAAGGTGATCTTATTTTATTTTCCAAGGGCGACAGGAGAAATGGGACTGTGCACAGCCTTATCTGGTGCCCAAATCGCTCCGTCGCTGTGTGCTCTCTCCGAATGCGGTGCCGCCGCCTCTCACGCGTTGCCCTTCCCTTGAATGCTGAAACTAAGCATGCATTTCATTCTTCCTCTGGCCCAATCATGAAAATTTAAGTTCTTTATATGGAAGAAAACTTACTTTTTTGAGCATGTTGAACAGAAAGATCTTACTTTAGAGGCTTCAGATAACTCAGATAGGAAGATCGCCAGGTATAAGCCAGAACTGACATGTAGCTCTCTGGAAAACTGCTTCTTATCTACCTACCTAAGAAGGGCCATCTCCGTCTTGCACGGTGAAGTAACTCCCTACTTTCCAAGATCAAATGTGTAGATGAGGTATTTACTGAGTTCCTTAAAGTGTACCTATAACTGCCTGGAGGCACATCTACACAGACTACAGACTTGTTTACATAAAAACAAGAAAGGGAACCCAGAGCGATATAGCCTTCTCCTGTAAAAAGTCAGACCAAAAAATCCCTCTCACTCATGAGGACCAGAAACCCTTCAGGCCTGGCTTCAGGCAAAAAACCTCCTCAGATAAGATAAACCTGGCAGCAATCCCAAACTGGATCCCAAACTGGAGCTCTGCCCAGCCAATTGGGAGAGCTGTGAGCCCTCCAGGGATAGTATCTCCTGCTCTGAGATACAGAGCAAGTGTCAGGAGGGACGAGAAGAGCTCCCCGGCCGCTTCTGCGGCTGGCGGGGCAAAAAGGTGAGCAGGGAGGTAGCCACAGTCTGGATCATAAATAACCTTACTACTGAGTGAAACCACCGATTGAACAGACACCGCAACCTGTGGGACACCAGCACTGAGGTTTCCACAGCAGGACTGCATCGTTACAGATGGGTAGCCAAGCTGCTGGTGTCTGGTGCGGATGGCCTTGAAGTCCAGTCCCAGGTAAAGTGCATCCTCAGTGACAATGCAGGGCAGAGCTAGTGGTCATACTGACGAGGACAAGGGAGTGTATTTGGGTCTTCAGCTTGAGTCTTTCTACTGCCTCCTTTAGGCAGGCTTAGTTAATAGTGCAATTATAGCTCTCGGCTATGAGCTAATGTATAATTTTAAAATCTCAGTCAGCAGCTGGTGAGAACCCCACTGCCATCATGAAACCTGGCTCTCCACCCATCAAGTGGCAGGGCTGTCTAACAAGCCCATTCTAGTCTTCTTGACACAGAGAGATTTGGAGGAGACATTGGGAGGTATAAGATAATTCAATATGAAAGAAATTAAAAAGAATTCAAAATTTAAAAAATCAAATACTATTTGAAATAATTTAAAAAATACATTAATCTGACAACATGAACATGGCAAAGAAAAGAGTAAAGCTCCAAAGAATCAAGAATAAAACTAGAGAAATATATGGCTGCTTTTCTGTTCTCCAGCATGTCCATGTCCACATGGTGTTGTAGCAGCACGGAAGAGAGTTAAAGCTATGCTAGTCTCCCTCCCTGGAAGCGTCAGGAGAGACGAATGCCTGTCCCACCCTCTCTGTCTGTAGGGAGCTGTATTGCTATTGCTTCCATCCACCCAGAGGTGGGCAAGGTCTGATATCCCATCTACAAGTAGAGGAGGAGGGAGGAGTCATGGTCATACGGCTTGCCTCACAGCGGGGGCAAACACTTTAATTGTTTCAGAAACAGCATTATTTGTTCATAGGGAAAAAGAAAAGTTACACTCTTGGAGCCTTTAGTGAAGTTGGTTGCTAGCTCGTGGCTCGTGCTAACCCCGCAACCCCGCAAGCAGCACCCCAGGCTGTACCAGCTCATCAGACCTCTCTGCCTGGGAAGGTCGGTTCTCTGCCTCCCTCCAGCTCCGCTTAGGAAGAGGAGGGTATGGTGCGGGTTGCTCTGTCTCCTGTGTGAAGGAAAGGGTTCCCATGTGTGGCCGTAGAGGAGTTATCATTCTCCTCCTCTTCCTTCTCCCCAACAAACGCAAGAATCGATGTAGCAAGACATGTTGTGAAGGATATGCTTGAATAGTAGGGCTCTTCTGTGAAGTACAAAGCGACTACAGCTTAGGTATACTTCAGTTTGCTTTATTTAGGTGGAATTAACAGAGTTCATGTGCACCTCCTCCCTCAGTCTGTTCCTGGGCTTTGCTAGTTTATGTAACAAAATTTTCACATCAGTTTGAGCCCAGATCCCGTAAGAGTATTCTGGCCAAATTTGAAGGTTAGCTGAAGGTCACAAGGAAAGAGAAGTAAATATACAGCCAGGAGCAGAGCAGTGGGCTGGATGCCTTTGCTAATGATAGGATCTGCAATTTTCTCTGGCTTGGCTGTTCAGGTAAAAGTGAGGGGAACATTCAAGAGCTACCCGCTCGGTACACCAATATGCGGGCAGCTTCGTTCTTCTGAGCTAGAGATGTCATCTGATGACACCTAAGAAGTATAAATATAAAATGAACCAAAACCCAGATATAAGAACTCACAGTGGCGCTGAACTTTGCACAGTTTAATTAAAATGCCTAATTGGATTAGCAAACGATAATTTGGATTACTGGATTTGCCACACAATAGTTTTCAAATGCATGACGAATCCCAGCAAGTGCAAATACTCTCTGTTAAGTGGGGCAGCAATTGGAGTTCTCTTATTCTTCCTATATCTTGGAAACATCTTTCTGAAACCTTCATTAAAATCAAAGAAATGAAAAAAGGGAGTAGGGTGTTTTTCAGGAGCGCTTTAAAAAAAAAAGAATTTGATAGGAACTTT
Source organism: Phaethon lepturus (assembly GCF_000687285.1). Lineage (NCBI taxonomy): Eukaryota > Metazoa > Chordata > Aves > Phaethontiformes > Phaethontidae > Phaethon > Phaethon lepturus. Next base: position 28,372 of record NW_010529586.1, on the reverse strand, counting down.
GCTCCACGTCCGTGATTATCAATAACATCTACTCATTTGTTATGCCTGACTTGTAGCTCACTTCAGCAGCTTGATTTTTCAGGCTATGCTAAGAATTTCTCCTTTGAAAAAGCATGTGCGTGTATACCTTATCAAGTATCCAAACTGAGCAGCAACACCAAACATTTAAAATCATTAGTCTTGGTCTGCAGTCATTGCTCTGACTCTGTATCTGCTGTTCTGAACAATCTTGCCTAAAAATTAAGGTATTGCGCTAATGCTTAACCTTGAGAATACCTGGGAGCCAAGGTGTCTGTGGTAGAACCAGCAAACAAACAGCATGGATTTAGCTAGATTAGTGGCTGCTGATCTTTCCAGACAATAATTTTTCATATCTGACAAAAGGAAAACTGATTTAGATGTCTGACATTTTGCAAACATGGTTAAAATTTAAAGAATGGAAACACAGGGAGGAAGTCTGGCACTTGTCAGAATACAAAACCCCAGAGCCAGTCGGATGTCTGATTCCTAAAGTAATGCCTAGGAATTGGAAATGCTGCAAACTGATTTGCACCATAGAAGCTTGCTGGAAATGTCACCGAACTATGATTCCCAGTCATTATTTTTAGCCCTGGACAAGTATCATTGTTCCTGACCAGCAGTGTGAAAGTAACATAAAGTGAATATGTGGAATTCTGTCTAAAACAAACAGCTCGGCGTTCTTTGCTCAGCTAGAGAGTATTGTTTCTGTGAATACCAGCCGTAGCCGAAGTCTGAGCACAGTATTTCAATAGTAGCTTAAATAATCCTTGATCAAAGAGCAACGGGGTGGTGTTAACAGCCAGACCGATTAAATCTTCCTCAGAGAAGAATATGGAGTCCCAGGCCTCACCACTGCTCCAGAGGAATCAGCTGGAGGGACCGGTCCTTTCTCGTGCTGCCGGGGGACGCGAGCAGGGAGCGAGCGGGGCAGGGCCACTGTCCCCGGGCAAGGCTGCCGTGGCACCTGCGCCTCTCTGGGTGTAGAAGATGGACTGTGAAGGGTCCCCACAGGGAGGCACATTGTCCCCACAGTGTCCCTGTGACTGCCTGCAGTGGTTTGGAGGACCAGAGTCACAGCTTGAGCCTGAATTACCTTCGGCTGTCGGATCCGGAGAACCAGTCCCAGTCGTACCCCTCGTGGGAATGCCTTTCTTCGTCCACTTACTCAGTTGTTCAGTGCAGCTAACAGCAGTAAATTCTTTCCCAGCCCGAAAAGTATAAAAGGAACTGGAAGAAAGATGTGAGGATGACAGAGTTATCACCCACTGCCTGCTGTAAGGTGCAAAATGAAAGGCAGTGTCTGGGTAGACTTAAACCTGAGAGATACTGTATTTGAATAGATTTATGCTATAGTTGCTCCATTGCTGAGTCCGCTGCTGCCCAAAGCCTTGCTGGCTGGCTTCCCAGCGTGGGGAAAACAGTGACATGAAGTCTGAGCGCATGTGAAGAGTCGGAGGTAGCAGTCCGGGCAATCCCTTCCATCTCACTGCAGCTCACTCTGGAGACACTGCTTGCTTCCCGGCGAGAAACTCTGCCTCGGCCGCCTTATGCGAGTTACAGCCCAAGGCAGAGGAGGGTCTGTGGCTGCCAAACAGAGCCCTGCAGCCCCTTCACAAAATGTAACTGGCTAAGTAAAAGGTGTCTGGATGCAATGCTTTGTGATACCTACTATTGCAGTACAGAAATTTTTCGGTTTCCTGCCTTTAATGCATATGTACCTGCAGCTTTCCCTATACCTAGAAACAGGGGATCAGAAAGGACATTCTGCATTCAGTCCTTGGTATTGCAGACTATCCCACCATCTGGCTTTGTGCCTCATTTTAAGGTGGGTCTTGCTAAACTAAAGTTGTTTGCTGTCTGCAAAATAAAGGAAAAGGAGGTGGGCAGTGAATGTAAGTGCGTGCTGCGCACCAGTACGCTTAGGAAGGGGCACTCCCAGACTGAATCCTCGCTGCCCAAGACCCAAGCCCTGCAGTGCTTATCTTTGAAGGTGTACAGAATAACAATCTGTAGTGTGTACATACAGATCCTGAGTTATTTGGGCAAGTCTGGCATCACCACGTCAGCCAGCTTAACCAAATAATCCACTCGTTCTTAGTGCTTTCCCTCATTAAAGCATTTTGCAAACCCTGCCTTAATTAAAGTTCACAGCGGTCCTGCAAGTTAGTAAAATGTCATTATCCCAATTTTACAGATGAAAAAATTGCAACAGAGAGGTGAAATGCTGTGCTCGAGGCTGCAGGAGGAGACAGTTTTCGGGGCAGGATTAGCCGTCGGAAGCTCGTTGCTCTGTGCGACCCAGCAGCCTCTGAAGACACTGAATGGGCTCTCAGAGAGGTGCTGAAAACACTGCTCCCCCCTTAGGGCTCCCTTGCAGCCTTTGTGTGCTGGCTCTAAGGTGACGAAGGAGACTGGTCTGGGTGCTGATGTCTCCTGTTATCCCATCCTTACTTTCCAGAGCTGAGCCATGCCAGGTATGTGCCAAGGAGAAGGAGGAAATCAGCAACGTGACCTTGCTCAGGCTATTGTGGAGTCTCAGGCAGCTGCCCTGGGAACAAAATGGGGCCACAAACAAGTTGCAGCAGCCTCTGAGGCTGGGCCAAGGCCCAGCAGGCACTCTACCACCTTTGACCGCTGCTGGATCCGGGGGTGGCTCAGGACTTAATCCCCAAACTGTGCTGCCTCGCTCAGCCAAAACCATAACGGTGACCACAAACACATCAAGGATGGTTAGCAAGGTGATACAAACACTGATCCAGATGGTGTGCCGTTTGCAACTCATCTGGAGTGATGCAGGGTGCAAACTTCTACTCTGAGTCATGCAGCAGAGGCCTGAAGCTGCGTCTCCCACCTTTTGAGCCACCACCCTAGCCAGAAGGCTCAGATGGATGCAGCTGACGCTCCTACATCTTCCATTTTCATGTAAATGTTCAAAGGTTTCATTTTTCCCAATAAGAAAGGAAAACACTTTTCTACATGTTAAAAAAAATAAATCACCACAAAGCAGGATCATCACCTGCTACTCAGATACACATAAAACATTTAGGTCAAAAGACACCTCAGGACACCTCTAGTCCCACCTCCCGCTCAAAGCAGGGTCAGCTCTGACATCAGACTGCATTGCTCAGGCTTTTATCTAGTTGTGTCATGAAAACCTCCAAGGATGGAGATTGCACAACAACCCTGGGCAACCTGCTCCAATGCCTAATTTTCCTCATGGCGATTTGTTTTTCCTTGTATCCAGTTGGAACCATTTGGACTGTTGTCCTAGAAAGAAGTGTGTCATTTCAGCTGGCTGTGGCCACCCCCAGTAATTTTGTCCTTTGTTTGAACCTCTGCTTAAAAATAATGAAAAAAAAAAAAAGACTGCAGAATCTTTTCAGTATGGATTTTAGCACAGTAGCATGCTGTCAAGATCTCATGCTGCAGGCTCATGATTACATCAGAAATCCGATAAGAACATATCTTTTTTAGTGGGAGAATGCAGCAGCTTTTTAAAGACTCAAGTGTTATTTCATTTTTCCCCCTTGTTTTAATGAGGCATTGCTTTCAGATCCCTGTAATGGAACACACATCAGAGGTCTCTAAAGCTCTCAAGTTTACATCACGTCTTAATACCCTAAGGCATAGGTATCATGATTGTGATTTACTGCTGAAATTCACCTATTATGTTCGTGTTGCATCGGTAGTATTAGTCACCTGTTCCTTTCTGGAAATTCTTTTACAGAAACATAATACTCAAATTTTCTTCTGGAGTTCTTTCTGTGTTTACTTTCCTGACTTGGGTGTGTGCGTGAAGAAAAAAGTGTCGTGCAGGACCTAAACTGCACCTGATCACCCCTTAGTACTTATACCTACACCAAAGCCAGGAAGTCAGTATGCCATGCGAGTGAAGGAGGAACGTGGGTCTCATTTGGCTTTGACTGTTGTAACAAACTGCACCGTAATTCTGTGTTGGAATAATCCTAACATGAATCTGGTTGTGCCTGTACCTGCGTATCGCATAGCTGTGAAATGCTCTGCTGTGTTTACTTTGTCCCGTGGACCGGACTGGCTGGGTCCCAGGCACCCGGCGTGCAGCCGAGCACGCACAAGAGCTGCAGCCACAGCCACCTGTGGCAGGACCGTCAGGTGTGCCACTTACCTGCGATGTTAAATGCTGATGTTTGAAAAAATGCCAAAGGACGACAAAATGACTTGCTTAGTCCACTGAGATTTTCCTTTGTCTGGTAAACAAGAGAAACGGGGCATGGACTCTACCAGAGTTGATGGACAAGAGTGTGTGTAGTTGGGTGTAAGTGATGGTGGGGGAGAAAAAGTGAGGATAGGCTATTCTGCCATTGGTATCTTCTGGGGGGGGCTAATGAAAGGACCCTTCCCGTGGGATGAAATACAGAGGGATACTGTCTATAGCCGTGAAGCAGCTATGAAGAAAGACTGAGAGGGTTGGGGTGGTTCAGCCTGGAGAAGAGAAGGCTCTGGGGAGACGTTGCTGCAGCCTGCCAGTACTTACAGGGGGCTTCTAAGAAAGGTGGGGACAGACTTTTTAGCAGGGCCTGTTGCGATAGGACAAGGGGTAATGGTTTTAAACTAAAAGAGGGCAGATTTAGACTAGATAGAAGGAAGAAATTTTTCACAATGAGGGTGGTGAGACACTGGCACAGGTTGCCCAGAGAGGTGGTAGCTGCCCCATCCCTGGAAACCTTCAAGGTCAGGCTGGACGGAGCTCTGAGCAACCTGATCTAGTTGAAGATGTCCCTGTTCGTTGCAGGGGGGTTGGACTAGATGGCCTTTAAAGGTCCCTTCCAACTCAAACTATTCTATGATTCTGTGATTCTACGAAAGCTGGTGTGGTTCAGCCTTCAGACACTGCTGTTTGCTCATGTATGTTGAGGTCCGTGTCCTCCTACACCTCAGACACTGCAAATGAAAGAGTAGTAACCAGTGGCCACACTTACCGTTGATTGCTGAAACCCCAGTGTGTGTCATCCAAGACCTTGCTCTCTTTTCCCCTCCCTCATGAGTTCCTCTCTGCCATCGCTATCTTTCCCCTCTCTCTCAGCTTTCATCTGATTTGCACTGCGCCAGCAGGAGGGAAGCATGCAGGGCAGCCAGCTCTGCCATGCCTGGAAAGGAGAAATGAAGCAGGGAAGCCTGACTGGACTTCACTGACGGATGTCCTTGAGAAGCAAAGGGAGTCAGAGCCCCACACTGTGGCTCACCCGTTAGCGCAGAGCAGCTGCCACGACTGCCCTTGTTCTGGAGAATATTGATTTTTATCGTTTTCACTGTTTCTTTTCCCCCTTTTTTTGCTGTTTGCACTGTTTCTTCACCTTGCTTAGGGTCAGAGAGACAAAGCTACGAGCTGGCTTAGGCGCAGCTTGGACCATAGGCACGGCAGCGATGCTGCCCAAGGAGAGGTAAATCTGCACCGAGCTCCCTGCTGCCAAGGCAGGCCTGGGAGCAGTATCCAGCCAGCAAGTTGAAGCCTAACTCAGGTTTGCTCAGGCGACTTGCGGTGGCTGCAGTGTAGACATATGGTCTGTTTTGCTGGAGGCCAAAAAGTGACAACTATTTATACCTCGGTCTTAAGTATGGGAGCGGACTCTTTGTTCCTCACCAAGATGAGTACGATGGAATAAGAGGCTCTTACTCTCATCCTCTTTTTCTTCTCCTCCCTCCCCAGAAGAAGGATTTTGGTTGTTTTCTGTTATGTTTGTTTTGAACGACCATGTGGTTTCAGTATGAAAGTGTTTGACGTGAAAAATACCTCTCCATACTGTGACAAAAGTTGACTAATATCTCAGTAGGTTGAAGTCCTTGCATTTGTGAGTACAGCATCGATGTTTTCTCTTTGGAGCTTTACAGTGAGCCAGCCATATAAACACTAGTATTTCACTGAAAATTTGTACATAAATTCTTACCTGCTTCTGTGTACATACCCCCTTCAGACAAAATGGTCGAGGGGAGCCCATGTCCTTTTAAAGGCAGGCAGTCACTGCCTCAGAATGACATCCTGGTAAATGGGACAGGCAATACTGCCGTTTCGTTATCCTGCTAGAGTGAAGTGAAATTGAGTTAAGTACTGAGAAGAAAAAAAGTATCTATAAAGTATTGTGGAGTTTCCCTTAAATTTAACTGGGAGGATCTTATTTGTGCTAGAAGCTTCAGCTCACTGTCCCTGGCATCTCACTCCAGAGCCCAGAATGCACTCAAAGCAGAGGAATAACTTCACCAAAGCTCGTAAGTGGGGCAGGACCCAAAAGTCTGCAGCTTTAAGGGACGGGAGTGGTGCACACAGTGACCTGTGAGAAATGCGCTGCCGCTGCTCCTGATGATTTTCAGGTTGATGACAGCCTCAGAATAAGAGTTGATGCTGATTTCCCTCCCTCCTGCATCAAGAATAGCTTGGAAGCAGCACCACATGCACTGATGGCTGCCACCCACAGAGGTGCACAGGGCTTTCCCCAAACACAGCTCAAAACGAATTTTTGCGGTGATAATATACCTCGTGCCTGAGGCCAGGTTTTGACTGCTGAATGGGTCCTCGCGCTGCCAGCAGGCTCCTTGAAGTCAGTGGGAGCTCACGCAGAGTCATGTGTTACCCACCACGAGTAAATGCATCCCAACGTGTTTCAAATACTATCAAAGGGCCCAAATCCAAAAAGCACATCTCCAGCTGCTAGGAACTGCATCAGGAGAGAAGTTTCCCTGATTTCAATAGCATCACCTGCAAGGATAGAATTGCCCCCACCCGTGAGTCGGATCAGGGCACTGGAGCGTATTTCTCCTGGGGCAAGGATTGCATATCTGCGTTTTGTGAGCATAATTGGATATTCTGCCTGTGCTGAAATCACAATAATAGATCCGATCTCTTGAATCTGGAAGAAGGCTCACAAGCCTGCTTTCTTGTCCTGCCCTATTTTCATAGGCCAAATACCTGCTATAGGAAAAATACAAAAAAAAAAACCCAACCAGCAAAACCCCATAGCTTCTGCTTTGGGTACTGCAAGAAAAGTTTGCAAAGGTTTGTTCCATAACCAATTAAATAAGTGCACTCTCAATCCATAAGATGTATATTGAAAGCAAGCAAGTTATGCAGTAGCATGTCTTATTTATCTCTCCACAAAAAAAAGGTAATTTTTTGCGGTAAGCAAACACAGCGGGGTTTGAATCCTACCGCTATTTGATTAAAAGTATTATTGGGATTCTACATTATTTTCATACCTGTGCTGAAATATTTTTATGACATCTCAATGTCCAGATGGAGATCAGTGATGAGCGGTGTCCCTCAGGGATCCATGTTGGGACTAGTACTGTTTAATACCTTCATCAGTGACATAGACAGAGAGATTGAGTGCGCGCTCAGTGAGTTTGCAGATGACACCAAGCTGAGTGGTGCAGTTGACATGCCTGAGGGACAGGACGCTATCCAGAGGGACCTGGACAAGCTCGAGGAATAGGCCCGTGTGAACCTCATGAGGTTCAACAAGGCCAAGCGCAGGGTCCTGCACCTGGGTTGGGGCAACCCCCAGTATCAATACAGGCTGGGGGGATGAAGGGTTTGAGAGCAGCCCTGCTGATGATAAGGACATGGGGGTCCTGGTGGATGAAAAGCTGGACATGAGCCAGCAATGTGCGCTCGCAGCCCTGAAGGCCAACCATATCCTGGGATGCATCCAAAGCAGCGTGGCCAGCAGGTTGAGGGAGATGACTCTGCCCCTCTACTCTGCTCTGGTGAGACCCCACCTGGAGTCCTGCGTCCAGCTCTGAGCCCTCAGCACAGGAAAGACATGGACTTGTTGGAGAGGGTCCAGAGGAGGGCCATCAAAATGCTCAGAAGGATGGAGTACCTCTCCTGTGAGGACAGACTGAGACAGTTGGGGTTGCTCAGCCTGGAGAAGAGAAGGCTCTGGGGAGACCTTATTGCAGCCTACCAGTACTTAAAGGGGGCTTCTAAGAAAGATCAGGACAGACTTTTTAATAGGGTTTGTTGCGATAGGAGAAAAGGTAATGGTTTTAAACTAAAAGAGGGCAGATTTAGACTAGATATGAGGAAGAAATTTTTCACAATGAGGGTGGTGAAACCCTGGCCCAGGTTGCCCAGAGAGGTGGTAGCTGCCCCATCCCTGTAAGTGTTCAAGGTCGTGTTGGATGGGGCTCTGAGCAACCTGGTCTAGCTGAAGCTGTCCCTGCTCATTGTAGGGGAATTGGACTGGATGACTCTTAAAGGTCCCTTTGAACTATTCTATGATTCTATGATTGATTCTATGATTTTTACTTAGGAAAGAAGATTTATGTAAGGAAGTGCTTATACATGTAAATCTATAGTGGTGAGGTATATAGTATATATTAGGGACTTCTGGTCATTGAAGTTATAGATTCTCTTCCTCAGTCTGAGGAAAGCGTGTGTGTGGAGACAGTTATCACCAAAAGTATCACAAAACAACATTTCTAATACTATTAGTAGATCCAAACATGAAGTTTGAGAAAGGTGTTTTCTTTTTCTTCCCTTTCCCTGCCCCAAAATTGCCACCTATTTCATACCTATTCCAAGGTGGAAGGTATCAGCTGCCTTTGATCTTTAACAAGAAAACTTGGAAGGAAATGGCAAGGTATAAAGGGCATAGATACTTAATATTTCCCCAAACAGGTGCCGCCTGGAGAAGCAGAGGCCAGCAACCAACGCGTGCTCTAGAAATTCCTTCTTCCTGCAGTGCTGCATAATTTGCATTAATTATGTCTGTAGCCATTACATCTGGCAGTAGCCTGGTCCTCTGTAAGCAAACGGGAGATGCCATAGTTGTATCAAGAGTTTTGCTTTGTCTGTCAGTGAATTGGGCTTTCTGTCTTTGAACAGAGTGCCCTTTTATCAGGTGTTCAATAGACATTCTTTTCAAGGCTGATTTCACAGCAAAGGCTCTCTGTTCAAAATTTTTAGCCTTTCACAGAGAGCATTTTGCAACCTGGAAGTGTTTATATGCTTGAAGGTATTTAAACGACACTTGAAATGCTGAGTTGCATTTTGATACGTAAGATTTGCAAGTTGTGGTTAGTTATACATACCAAAAATAGCTTTTCAAGGACATTCAGCCAAGTGGTTTGCTTTTATACTAAAATGTAGACAGAGAGCAAACCAACAAAAATTCAGATTTAGTTGGGAAATTATTTCTTAAAAATAATTCAAAATTTTCACATACATGTGAGATGAAGAAAAAATCTTGGCGTGATTTTGCTCTGAAGCTTTGTTAGCAGCTCTTTGAATTTTTCCCTTCTCCCCATGGATAACTGTGAAGCTCTGCAAGACAGCAGCCTTGTTACACCGGCGAGTGTCCCGCAACACGCTGTCTGCACTAGCCTGCAATGCAGAACTGCTTGGGACTTTCTGTCCTGAGGCAAAACAGGGGTAACAATCATTTACCTGCTTCACTGTATGTTTTATTTAAAAAATTGAAATGTTTTATATATATATGTAAGGTGTATTATATAATTATATATACTATCTAAAATATATATAGTATATTCTAGGTAAAATATAAAGTGTAAAAAAAATATATGGACAATTGAGTCCACTGCTTGCAGACCTTCTGAAGGGGGAGGCTGTTCTGACACACAGAAACTTCAGGTATACTCTATTCTTCAGGAATCTATTTTCTAAACATTTGAGTGACTATTGCCACAGTGGTTCTCAGGCTATAAGCAAGTGACATGTAACCATTTTTATTGCTACGCAGGATAGCATAATTATTCCCCATCAATTTCATATACTCATGAATATGCATGCACTACTACTTTATTCGCAAAATGGAAGAAATGTGAGAAAACTAGCTTTTGTCTCCAGAATATTAGATATTTCACTTACTGCAATCCATGAAGACAAATATTTTTTTTTCCCCCTGGATCCTACCAACAACAGAAATTGATTCACTGCACTCTCTTCAGAGAAAAGGTGTTTGGCATAGCTGCAAAGAGGGTCTGTCTAACAGTAGTGCATACATAGATAATGCATACGTGCGTATATGCACACAATGAAGTACCATTGCTTGGAAAACCCGTTGGAGGCATATGCGGCATTTTGCTCGGGCCCACCCGACCTAG
>NW_010529586.1:1522-18205 GCF_000687285.1 Phaethon lepturus | reverse complement strand
GAGTCCCACGGAGAAGAGCAAACCCACCCGCGGCTCCATCTACCAATTAGTCCTCGTTGCTTATGCATGCTCAAGAGAACGGGGCAACCCTACACGTGGCTGTCCCAGCCAGCGTCAAAGTAGGTCCCAGCTGATGGTTCGAAGAAGAATATATTCCTTAATGCTTTTTATTTCCTCCCAGCCGCCAGGTTTCTCCTCGGCTTCCCACCCGCCGGAGACCTTCGCTACCGAGGGAGAAGCGTGCGCCGGCACTGCGGGAACTGCAGAACGGGCTGTCCCAGCGCCAGCAGGAGCTGGCGTTGCCCACCCGACCGGCCTGCCAACCCGCGGGGCCGCGCGGCGCGCTGTGGCTGCTGCTGCTGCTGACGTTAGGACAGGCAGAAGGGTCCTTTACGTGGCAGTGCTCGCTGCCTCGCTGCTTTAAAAATGAGCCTGCACAGTTTCTTAGGTGGAGCCACCTGCTTCTCAGCCGTTCTTCTACGCTGCCCCTGACAGTGACTGACAGGAGAGAAACAATGAATTTACAGCAGCGGGTGAGAATCAATTGCATTTGTGATCCTTCTCCCAGAGCTGCTGGAGCCCTTACAGTGCAACCTGGAGTATCTGGTGACTCGTCTCTTTTGGACTTTTAAGGTGTAGAGTAAGTATTCACAGTCACTTTTATTTTGCTCCTTGCAAAAGCCAAGGAAGAAGAGCCTGCAAAGAAATTAAAGTCTTTGCAGTCATTCTTGTTAATAGAGCTAACGAAGGGGGAGCTTCACCAGTGACGGCCCCGTGGTTTTCTTTTGTTTTTAAAAGGAACCTGTTCAAAGGTCATTTCAACCTTACTGAGATATAGCTGCTGGTTTCAATAGGTTTTGAATACGGCTATGAGTGTATGATCTTTGAATAAGGATTTTTTGCTAACCAATTCCAGTCTGGAACGTGCATTTTTTATCATAAAAACACAATCTTCATGGCAAAATGACTTTTGGTTGTGAATGCTTCTTTTGAATGTGTTTATTCCATTACTCATAAAAACTGAAAACATTGTGAGTTTTTGCTGATATTTAGCTGGTGTGAAAATCAGGTGCCAAAAATTAGAAAGTTTTGTCAAAACAAGAGAAGAAATCACTTCAATTCACTTGCATTGCAAAAGAAATATATTAGTTACGCTCCTTCCAACCCAGATCTACACAAGTAACCGTATGTCCCAAACCTTGGCTACTTTTCAAACTACCCCGGTTGATCTAACTAACAATAATACTTTTGCCTGTGTATGTTAGATGACAGAAATACGGATTCTGTTGAAGTTAATCAGTGAGTTAAGGCAGCAGCTTAGCAGATTTGTTTCAGCTCTCTGGCAGGCGAATGACACAGGTGAAAGAAGTTGCTGCCATTTAGTCTGGAGAAGAGGAGGCTGAGAGGAGACCTTATTGCTCTCTACAACTACCTGAAAGGGGGTTGTGGCGACGAGGGTGTTGGTCTCTTCTCCCAAGTGACTAGTGATAGGACAAGAGGAAATGGCCTCAAGTTGCGCCAGGGGAGGTTTAGATTGGATATTAGGAAAAATTTCTTCACTGAGAGGGTGGTCAGGCATTGGAACAGGCTGCCCAGGGAGGTGGTGGAGTCGCCATCTCTGGAAGTGTTCAAGAAACGTGTGGATGTGGCGCTTCAGGACATGGTCTAGGGGACATGGTGGCGCTGGATTAATGGTTGGACTTGATGATCTTGAAGGTCCTTTCCAACCTAGTGATTCTGTGATTCTGTGATTCTGTGATTCTAAATGCTGATCCACATGACCTCAGGAGTTAGTTGGCTACCTGCTGCAAACGCTGTGTATGTGCCTGGTAGGTGTTTATGGAGGGGGCCGTTCACAAGCAAAGAGAAGCGCCCACGGTAGCTTAGCAGAGAGAGGAGCCCTTGGGCTAGCTGCTGCGCCAGGCTCTTGCTGGACGCAGGTGCCTACCGCTGCGGGGTTTGCACGCTCGGTGGGGCATGCAAGGTCTGCTAAACTGGATAAATGGGGTCTGCTTCTCTCGTTAGCCTGCCCACCCTCGCCAAGGGCACGTCTTCACCCCGGGCTGGTTGCACTGCACGGGCTTCCTCTTCTCCTGGCGAGCAGCACCCCACTGTCATCTTGCTGGTCAAGTGGCCACTGGTGTCTGGCTGTCCAGGGGTGAGAAGTCCTGCGACAGCGATACCTCCCCACCGTCCTGTTGCACGGCTCGTGGGCTGCATCTCTCTAACGCCTTGCTGGTGCTGCTGGCACAGCCACCCATGGGCAGCCATGCCTCCCCTGGGCACGGGTAGGCCAAAGCCGGCCAGCATCCTGTCTGCCTTGGCTGCCACCACCGCCGAGGAGGGGCTGCCCGTACGACCAGCGCTCGCCTTCTCGGCGTCTTGTTTCACATATCGCTGTGTGGTCAGCTGTCCTTCTCTATTTTAGGGTCCTCTCCGAGTGGCAGCCACGCACATTCACATTTAAGAAGGCCCCGGCCCAAGGCCGGGCAGTGCCCGGGCTGACGTGGTGACCTGTGCTGCAGCTGCAGGGTGCCGGAGGAGGCAGCGTGCCAGCAGGGAGGCTTGCAAAGTAGCCCAAAGAAAACGTTTAGGATGGGGTGTGCCTTAAGCCGTGCCCGTCTCAGGGCAGAGTGCCGGGAGCCACTGCTCTCTGAAAAATTTGCAAGTCTTCACTCTCTTCTGGAGATGGATGCCTAAAATCCTTGTATTTTACTCCCGTTGGTATTTCTGAAGTATTTTGGTGTTATGAATGTGTCAGTAGCCAGCTCATGCAGCCAGGTGGCAAAGGGCTGTTCCCTGTCTAAGAGAACTTAGGTCAGCATCTCCCACTTTTCCTGGGCTGTAACACATGGAGAGGTGGGGCTTGGGGCACTCGCGCTTCTCCTGGAGAAGCCGTCTCTTTTCATGGCGTTGCTAAATGCCCAGCGGAAGAGAGAAGGAGATCACAGGTGAGCCAGGGACGGTGCGGTCACAGCGTTCCTCTGGGGACAAGGGATGGGCTGTGCTCCAAGCCCTTCCCCTGGAACTCATCTCAGATCCCGCTTCCCCGTGCAAGCTTGCCCGCTGTAACCGTGGCTTTACAGAGGCAAGTTCCTTCTTGTGCTCTTTCTTGCCCTCAATAAACATTTATTTATCCCATGCAAAGGGGAGCAGCATAAATAGAGGACTGTGCCTTCCTGGAGAAAGGCAGCCGCGTGCGCCCAGCCGTCACGGCGCATGCCTGGGCAGGAGTTTGATGTCGCCCTCGAATCGGGCTCTGCTGGTGGGACAGGCGGAGGAGCACCCGGCCCGCAGCTCCCCGGGGAAGGGAGGTGTGCCATGAGACCGGCCCCTGCTCTGCTCACCGTCGTCCAGGCAGGAGCACGTCAAGGCGTGCGGAGGAGCAGAACGTGAAGACCACGAAAAATGCGAGTTTGGGAAGTCCTGGCGTATTCAGGATGAAGCTGCTGCGTCAATTTTGGGGAAAAGGAAAGCTACAGAAACAGTTCGTCTATTGTTTGTGAGTAGTCTGTGGTATCAGGAGGCACGAAGTAGATACAGTGAAACCAAGAAGTATTTGCACATTGTTAGATTAGGTCACCAGAGAAAGTGAAAAAGAAACATAATGTTGTACCAAGCAATGCAGCTGGAGGATTACATTCCTAAGCCTACAAGACACAAATGAATGATTTATAAAAGAAGGGGGAGAAAAATATCATGCTATCTGTTGGAATTGCTGCAAGGTCATGAAAGTCATTCGCAGAAATACCCACAACTCACCAAGAAATACTGCCTATGTCTCATCCCATCCGTAGCAGAAGAAAGCTGGCATGTGCAGAGCTTCGTGTTGAAAGCACTGAGCACATCCTCCCCCTTCTTCTGCCTAGCCCTGCGGTGTAGCAAAGCATTCTCAGCTTTCACTGAAATCAAGAGTTAACATCATGAACTGTTTTGCATCTTGCAAAATCAGGTACTATGGGCTTTTTTCTTTTTTAACCCATGCTATGCAGGGTACCTGCAGGTACCCCTGCATTAGAGCAAGTCCTAGAAAGCAGAGACTGTAGTGTTTTCTGGTAAACTCTGGAGCAGTTCAGCTCTAGCTCCAGCAATCTGCGTTTTCTTTTTATAACAGCACCTCTGCCTGAGGTATCTTAGCACTCGCTAAGAGGTAGTCTCAGAGAGTAAATACATGTCACTCCTCTGAGTTGCCTAGATTGGATTTGTCCTTTAATTCCATGTTCTGGTGGGATCGCTTGTGAAATGGATTTTTTCTTCTTCGTTAAAGTAAGGTTATAATTCCATGGTACAGAGAATTAGGCAAACATTTCGTATGATAAAACTACAACCTGTGGGTGTGATGGGCTTTGGGCCAGCATCTCTGAACAGACAAATGTTTTTTGTCATTTTGAGAAGTTAGGAAATCAGACAAATCGCACAGAGATGAGAAATAGTAAATGTGTTTCATTAGAAATTATTTTCTCAAGACGGTTTCAACAAAAATTTTGAATATTGGAAATGTCATTACACCTTTTTCAGCATTGCAAATTTAGGCCAGGAGGCCTGTTTTAAAGGAGTAAGGAGGAGGAATAGAAACAAAACTGGATAAAAAGCTTCCAAATAATCCCAAATGTGTATTTATTTATTTATTTATTTATTTATTTATTTATTTATTTATTTATTAGACAAACAATCAGTTTAACACACATGTTGATGGAGAGGTTGATTTCCTAGAAAAAGAAAAAACACTTTCCATTCAGAAGACTTTGCATGCACAGTTTTGAGTGGCTGCATGAGGGACATATGCATGGTGTCATCTTGGTGTCTTGTGTTGGGGTGACTTACCAAGGAGTGGTGAAAACCACCCGAGAGCAAGCCGCTGAGCTGCCCTCTCTGATTCTTCCCAGGGATGCTCATTAGGCTCATTGAAAAGGTTACTACATATAGGGTAGTGTCCTCTTTCTGTAGATCTGGGCAGCATCTGCAGAGTCTGAATGGGAGCAGGTCCCCATTCAAAGAGGGACACCCCACCAATCCCTGGCAGGATGTTTTCTTCTAGTACCCTTATTTTACCCATTTTCTTTTACCTTGGGCACGAAGGATGAAATTAGCCCAAACCAGACAATTCCACTTGCTCTTGCCAGTCCTGCAACTAGAAAAATCAAATCTTTGGCTCAGGGTGGAGGGGCTCTGTGGCTTTTATCTCCTTGATAGCTTGGAGTCCATCTGTCCCACTCAGTTGGGGCGGGGTATGACTAGGGCTGATGGAGCACTTGGCATAGGGAGCCAGCATCACCTCCCAGAAACAGCCGAGCCGAAGGGACACACTGAGCAATTTTTGAGCAGCGTGAAGCAGGGCCGACACTGCCTTTCAAAGAAGAGAGAGGTGATTAATTAGCTGCCCAGGCAGTGCTGTTTTCCTCTGCAAAGTAATCCCTCCTTTGGAGCTGGGAAACACACTGCTGATGGTGCTTCATCACTCGTTCAGGACGCCAAGGCACAGGCTCACCGCAGCCCTGGGAGGATAAGTAGTGCTTGGGAGGGTGACGCCAGATTCCTGCACCCTTGTCCCAGCTCCGGCAGGTTTGCTGCCTTCATTTGCCCACCTGAATGAGTTAAAAGATGGGCTTTGTGAATTTGTTATTTAATAAATTCTGTTGTGCTTTGCATATGCAGCACATGATTTCAGCATCCCTGTGGCTGTGCATGCTCATGAAAAGCCCAGGAGTGGCTGTATTACAACAGGTGAGCGGATTTTGGCAACCCCAGTTTCACAGATGCATCAGGTTGCAAACAGAAATTAATGTGATTTCAAATAAACCATCTGAAAAAGTTATGAGCTTTCCCATTTGTTCGGATTAGCATAAGCTCTTCCTCCTGCATAAGCATCTTATTTCTCACATGTTTAAACTACAAATACAGCTGAATTTAAATGTAATCCTCATGTCTTTACCAACGCATCTTCACTGTCAAAAGCACATCATTAAGACATAGTAGTGTAAGGGGGAACTAGCCCTCTGTTTCCAAATGTGTTAAAAGCAAACCCATCCAAAACTGTGCTAGTGATTTAAATTTATCCCCTGAGCACAATAAAATTGGTATCACAGAGCTTGCAGATAAAAAAAAAAAAACAAACTAGATTCAGGTTTACCAAAGCATTTCTGTAATTTTGGGATGCATTCCTCAGTTTATAAACACTCATTATGTGTAAGCAAACCCTGTGCCTGAAGACAACGTGTAGTTTAATCTATTATTGATTATTTTTACAATCTTCAAAAGCAGCCAGAATGTATCTCAGGGCAGAAATGGAGAAGCTGAACGTGCGGTGCATACCCTGGGGAGCTGCCAATGCCAGTTCCACCTGCAAAGTGACAAGGGGTTCATCCAAACCCAGTGCACCTGGGAGAGGAGAGCGGTCACAACCCGATACCCCAATTCAGTAGCAGCGTGCAGTCAAACAGCATATGCTTGTTTTGGGGCTAGGGGTTTTTTGGATTGGTACAAGATGGGCTTCTGCAAGAGCCATTATTTTTATCTGGAGGAGTGTCTAGGACAT
Source organism: Phaethon lepturus (assembly GCF_000687285.1). Classification (NCBI taxonomy): domain Eukaryota; kingdom Metazoa; phylum Chordata; class Aves; order Phaethontiformes; family Phaethontidae; genus Phaethon; species Phaethon lepturus. Next base: position 11,670 of record NW_010529586.1, on the reverse strand, counting down.
GAAGCAGCTTGTCACTGGGAAGTTGTAGAGAAAACCCTGAAGAATGGTCCAGCTGTGGCTTGCTTTGCCCTGGCCAAGGCTGGGACTGTGGGAACTACAGCCAAAGGTACCACCAACTAGACCTGAAAGTAGTTTTCAGAGCGAGTGACTTCAGCTTAAGAAACTAAAAATCACTTTTCAGGAAGAGTCCATACCAGAAGGAAGATGTAAGTGACAAAATCTTTAGAAAAACTCTCTATTTTTTAATACAACTTAGGTACTCAGATTCCCCTCTGTTATTGCCTGCCCTGCCTCGGGAGAAGATAGTGACCACTGGAAGAGAGGGTTACTGGAGGCACAGAAACATGTGGCTCAATCGTGACCAGCTGTCTCAATAAAAGCAGAGAGAAGCTCTTGTGCAGCTCTTGTGCTGTGGCAAGGGGAAATGTGCAGGGAAACCTGTGGCACACTTACATGGTCGGAGACGTCAGAGTGGCCATACTGAGTCAGACGATTTGTCAGTTTGGCCCAGTATCGAGCCTCTGACCACAGTCATAGCGGACACGTAAGCAAGAGCGCAAGAACAGGTTAGGTGTGTTTTCCCAGAGTATTCTTCCAGCCTTCGAAAATTTGAAGCTCCTGATCCAGAAGGGTTATTCTGGTATTTAAAAGCCTGAAGTGGATGTTTGTGAATTCACCCAGTTGCTTTTGATCCAACGTGAATATTTTACCCCTCTCTGCTAAGAAGCATTTCCTTTTGCCTGTTCTGCCCTGGCCACTCTCTGGTGTCGTGGGACACCAAGCTCATGTGGGACAGCAAACCACCTGCCCACATTCCCATGCCGCTTGGTGGACCTCTAGCACATCCATCCTTGGACATGTCCTTTCCTGGATTAGAGAGCCCTGGTCTCTGTGGCTGCTCCTGGTATAAACAGTCATTCCACACCTCTAAAGATCCTGGTTACCCATCCTTGACTCTTTCCCATCCTCTCATATTTGTGATCAGGACAGATGTGCCCTCTGCCGAGCAGTACCACAGTTACGAGGTGCCAGCACTATCTCTGTAGCTGCGAAACCAGCCTTGTGTCCGGCACTACTCACAGCAGGTCTGCCCTGCTTCCTCTGCCCCACTCCTCCTCTTCCTCCTTCTCCTCCTCTCCCCCAGACATTCTGCTTTACCTGGGGCTGGGGAGGGGATGTTGCACTTATAGTCCCCTTCCTGTCTCCTCTTCTGATGACACCTGCCATGGCTGAGGACCAGAGCACAGGCTGGCAGCAGGAGCGGGTGCCCCGAGCTGGGGTGGACAGTTGTGCCACCACTGCTCCTCCGGGGAGGGGGGGGAGTTGACCCCAGGAGCAGGTCGCTGCCCTGCAAAATTGGGTAAGATGGGGGTGAGGGGATACCTCAGAGAGGGAGGTGTGTAAGGGGGAAACCCTTCACCCCAAGATCACTGTCTGCTTCTTCACGTTTGATATTTTATGGCATAGCAATGTGGGATTTTTTTGCCCCCAGCATGTCAGCCTTGTGAGATGAACATCACCCTTCTCACGCTGCGAGACTCGCGATTGTGAGCTTTGCTCCTACAAACTGCCCAGCCTTATTGCCATGCCACGCTGCGAGCTTACAGACAGTTTTCTGGCTTTGCCCCACATCATTCCCCCCCAGCACTTCTCCAACATTGCTGCTTTCCAAACACCTCCAGCCCCATCAAACAGCTACATGTTTCTTCATTTCTTCTGGGTGTATTAGCTTGTGTTGTCCAGGTTAGATTTTATTACTATATCCCCCAGATAAGGCTACTGCCTGCATGATGTAGTCTTTGCCTCCTACTATGAGATTAGCTGCAAACTTAATTTGAGAGCTATTCATCCCCTCTTGCTACCTACCATTAACAACAATAAAAGTAGAATTCAACAACTGAGATTCCCGGCACCCTTCGGGTACCTGTCCTTATTTCGGTATATGGTTGTTGATAGTTCAGTTTTACCTATTTACAGCCCTTCAAAGTAGTGTTCGGTATACAGAGCAGCTCTCTGACGTGCTATTAATCACCTTCTTTGAAATGACCGGAGAAAAGATCTTGGGCTGCGAGCCAGTGCTTTTGGGATCACGTTAACGGTTTGCTGTCGTATCTCAATCACTTGCGCTGTGCAAAATAACCCAAGATGTCCCTCCCTCAGGGTATTAAGTAAAGATTGCAACCCCTGCGATAAAGGAAGATTCTGACAAACATTAATCTGCAGGGAGCAGTTTGGTGGGAAATAAAGGGCAAGAGCATCGCCAAATGTCCTTTTCTTGTGCAGGGGTGCTTTGCATAGGTGCATGCACCTTTTGGGAGGAACCCTGCTTCCTCAGCATCCTTACTATGGGTATGGGGGTGCGTTCAGGTGGTTTTCAGCATCCAGAGCTTTCAGTTTATGCAGATTTAGAAAATCTTTAATTAAACAACAGAAGGCATATTATCCTGTCTCCTTTCATCAGCTTGGTACCCATCAACTACAGCTGGCACAAACCAATTATCCCTGTGGCAACCACAGCTTTTGACAGCTCTTGACACAGACTGCTTTCAACTTCTAGGCACCCCATGCTATTTTTGTGCTTTTGCAGAGGATCGAAGGCTGCGCTCTGCACCTCCTTTTCTTTGGGGAAGAGCTGCTGGACTTGTGAGATGATGGCAGTCAGGAGAGGGCCTTCGAGACTGCTCTTCACTAGCAGCAGCTGCTGGTGGCGGCGGTGCAGTGTAGGAGAAGTTGGCCATCCTCACACTCAGGAAGAAGGATGTTTCCATCAGGTTGAAGCTGATGCTCCAACTTTCTTATGGTGGCTGGCATTCCCTGCAGCCCAGTACCGCCAGGGTTGGTGATGGGTACCCTGAAATGAGCCTGTGCGATGGGGCAGCCCTCCTGTTGTAAGGTAGGAGTACGATGCACGTCCCACCGTGCGGGCTCTGGGAGACAGGATGTTGTCTCAGGCTGCCTATGAAGCGCTGTCATCACCTGTGGGCTGTGGAGCGTACGCAAGGCAACAGAAACCTGTTGCAATGTTTGAGAGGAGGGGAAAAAAAAAACAAACCGGGAGGTCTTTCAAGACACCAACTTCAGTTTACAGCTAATTAGAGGGCAGGAGGTTCTCCCCGGGCTAGTGACCGGACTGGCTCTGCTTCATGGCTGCTCTGCAGCTGACAACAAGCCAGAGGTGACAGGGAGCTCAGGTGCTGGGCTGGGCATCTCCACCCTGCTCGACGGCAAAGCTGGCCAGCAGCCCAGCAGTCACTTCCCAGGCAAAGATGGTCTCCCGGCTCAAAATTGAGATTTAGCATTTTTCTTAGTTTGATCCACTTACTTATCCTTCTCCAAGAGTCTGAGCCAAAAGCTATCAATTTAAATGGGCTTTGCATCAGGTTCCTAGTTTGTTGGAATGAGGCACGGGTGAAATGGTCCCAAATGCCCTCCCTTATAAAAATATTACTTCTTTTCCCTCTGTGCTTAATTCCATGACCTGTCTAACAAAAATGTGAAGCATGTAGTAGGACATAGTCACTAGCTCAAGGACAAAAAATTCTACGTTTCTTCACAACACCTCCCCACAGACTTTTAGTCCAAATCTCCTCTCATGGAGATCAATGAGCATTTTAGAAGTGAGATCAAGGAGGATCCAGAGCAGAGTCCCTCAACAGTTTCTGTTTACCTCAATAAGCTACAGCTCTGGGCTGCAAACCTGGCTTTAGGTTTGCATACGTTTCGCCTTTTTTTTTAATGGAAACCTTTGTTGGCATGATTTCTGGATAAATCTGCAATACACAGGCTTTTAAAGAATCAATATAGAGATGGTCAAGAAGTCAAGAGTCTGATTTCCCACACACACAGAAGTTGGGTTTTTTTAGGGAATGAGAAATAGAATACCAAGTACTACTCTGAGGAGTAGGAGAACAATTTTATTACCAAATGCAGAACATTCTCAAATTCCTGGAGTTTACATTTAAAAAGAGTTGTCTAAGAACTTGAGGTTGATGTTTTATACGTTGCATTTGGGGCTGTTTTCTGAAAAGAGCTTTTAGGGAAATTTTTCCCAAGGTACCTCCACGTGTACTTAACTGATATGGTGGTGTGAAAATTTTCTCTTCTGTAAAAAGGTAACATTTTGTAAAATTCTGTGTTAAAATTGTGTGGATTTTTGTGAAGTCTAGAGACACCACCAGATGTTTGGATACCTCTTTAATGCACTGGTAATTTAGGCTCTATATTTTTAGCCACTGGAGGGCTCCCCAATTTTTTAATTAATTTAGTAGGACATACAGTATGAAAGAATGAAGGAAGGAGCTAAAGCAGGGTGGTCCCAGTTACTACCACAACCTCTACAAATGCAAAATTTCATGCAAATTCCAGGTATTCTGTTGTTTATTCTTCAGTCAAAACAATGGAAGAAAATAGTATTTCTGGTAGAATAAATCTACCAGTATGACCTGGACAACCAGCAAGACTGGGTGTAACTGACTAGCTAGATATGCATAAAAATACAAGAAAATTAAAATTTCAGGACTTGGTAGCATCACATAATCAGGCAAATTCCCCACAAGTGTTACTTTGATACATCAGTTTTTCATGTGGATGATTTACATCATCATTGCAGCCCCCATAGCCCCAGCTTGCCAACTCACCCCTGTGCTGCCATTTGTCTGATATGCTCCTCAGAGGCAGCTGGTCAGAGAAACTCTCTTGTTTTTTTTTTTAAATAATTGTCTACATTTTCTATACTGAAGATGGTTGCTCATGGCCTGATCAGGTCGCAACACAGAACAGAGTCTGCTCTTGCATCCTGCTCTGGCCGTTGCGCTCTGAACACTGAGCTAACCATCTTCCAAATCCTATTCTTCACTCAAGGAATTGCTTTCCTATAAATGAAAGAAAGGAGAGCAAAGAGAAGAGAGGAGGCATCCCAAAATAAAACCCTATTAAGAGTGCCTCTTCAACCAAGAACGTCCTGCTTTTCCCGAAGTGGAGGTGTCCCAGACTGTGCAGAGCACAGACTCCTGCAGTCATGTATACAACATCTGCTTTGTTGGTATATGGGTGGCTGTAGAGGTGGCACCATCCTGTTTCATGCCTCTGGATGCATAGTCCACCCAAGAAACTGAGAGCTTGGCTCCAGCTTCCCAGATGTAAGCCACAGAAAAAAGCAGAATCTCCCCAAATAATGGTGCATACCTGCTGTGATCAAGGGACTTGCTAGTTGCCCTACCATATCCATGCCCCATCTTGTCAGAGACCTGGTGGTGTGCCTCTTGCCAGAGCTCACTGCACTGGTGTTCCCTACAGAAGGAGAGGCCAATAACACTTTGCAGTGAAACATTTGCTGCTGAACACAGAAGGACAAATCATGTGCATGCCTGTCCCACCAACAACTACCTTGTTGGAGTTAGGCTTAGACTACTTTTGTATAGAGTGTTGGAAACCTCTCCATCCTACTGACCTGCCAGCTGACTCACCAGCACCATCTTGATCAGGCACAGACCCGTCAGGGACACATCCATTAGGATGGATGCTGCAGCTACACAGAGGTTGGTATATACTGCAGAAAGCAATGTGAATGGGGAAAAAGCTGAACTGTGTGGCTCAGACTTGCACAGAGTACACGAGCACCCATCAATGTGGCTGCGTTCAGTCCATTCTTAGGAAAGAAGAAATGAGTGGCATGACTGTTTCCCTCAACTCTTGTCTTTCGTACTAACTTTGTGCAAGGCCACCTGTAGTCTGGCTCTCACCATGGTAAGCAGTAGTTGTAGACTCCTTAGCAGAGAGGCATATTTGCTGCTAATAAAATATTAACCCAGATGAAGGGCTAGTAAAATATTTAAATATCAGATATTCCTCTACTCTTCAGCTTCCCACTTGGCACAAATCACTGCCACGGTTTGGAATCTGATCAAACATGTTTCATAGGTACAAAGAGGCTAATTTATAAAGAAGGATTAATCCCTCTACAAAACCAGGCTGGTTGGAATTTCTCTTCCCCCTTTTCATGCTGCGAGGCTCTCAAACTTTTTTCTACGCAGCGCTTTTGTGGAGAATTTTTTCACCAACATGACTTACAGACTTTTGAGACCACGTGTTTTAATTCAGAGACCCAGCAGCTGAAAATTCCAATTTATCCACAAGGCAATTACTACTTTGCCCTTGGCACTGTGAACATCTTTGCAGTAACCCTTCAGCATACTTCAAGCTTGAACCATAGAAGGACAGGCAAAGTCACAGCAAGCCCTGGGACCAGAAGAGACAAGGAGCAAAGGTGACAAGTCATGCCAAATGTAGTGTAGATACCTAGAGGTAGTGCAAATGAAGTTCCCTTAGGACATGGGAAGTGAGCAGAAACAAGGGGAGCACACAGTGACCTTCACCTTATGTAATGGACATACACATACCATGGCGATGAGGGCCACATTTCAATTACAGGGTTGTATGGAATGGCGTTGCTTGTAGTTTTAAATGGGCTGCCCCATCATTTCGATGGGTGTCCCTGAACACTCAGTGAGAAATTGTGAATTATCATTTCCTATGCATCTTTCTCCCACCTTTTCTGAGTGTGAAGGCTTCTGTCACATTTCCCTCACTTTTCTGCCAAGAATCCTCATAAATTTTGTATGTCTTCACCGATGGCATCAGTACACTGTGAAAACACAACTGCAGTTTTAATGGGAGGTTTCTGCACTGTGGGACTAGAGTTTGGGATTGATTGCTTTCTCTTACCCAGATTATCTCCTTCCTCAAATTACTATTTCTCACTTCAAACAGGAGCTAGCTGACTTCAGAGCAAAGCTGTGTTGAGGCCGTTGGGTTTGCCTACAGAGGCACAGCCCTTCCGCTGCAGACTTTTTCATCTAAATAACCAGTGACAGAAGGTGGGAAAAGGGAAGCAATAGTATAACTGCTCTGGGAAGGGAAATGACCTCAAAACTGTGCGAGAGGCAATTTGCTAGAGCAAGCTGTGGAAGTTGCTGTGGATCTTTTTCTGTTGGATAACCGTCCCCACACACACACCCTCACACCCCTCAAGTGGGGTTCCCTGCTGCGATGCCTCCTCACAGGACCCCCACCACCAGTGCCAGCTCTGCAGGGAGCTCCTTCTGCCCCACACCCCAGGCACAGAGATGGAAGTCCCTGTACGTGCCCCATCCTGGCGTTGCTGGTTGACCTGCCTGTCTTCTCTCCCCAAAATTGGCAGGACCCAACTTAGCTGGCATTGAAACACCAAAGTCACCCAGCAATGCTTTAACCAAAAGCTGTTTCATCTTTGCTGTAGACAAGTCTGGATCTTCTGTTGCTTTTTGGAGAAAGATGCCCTCCTAGTTTGGTCTGGAAGCGGATCCAGTTGGCACCAAAGAAATTAAAATAAAGTAGCTCTGCAGTCTGCAAGGGGAACTTTTAGCCTCATCCAGAGTCAACCACCTACCCAGCTTGCCCTGATGCCCTGGGACAAGTCCTGTGCCCCACCATTTCTTGTTTTAGTCATCGTGGTAGCAGAGGCTCAAACACACATGCACAGAGAAGCATCTTCCAGACACATGTTGATCATTAATTAAATAAATTAATTTAAACAACAGTTTGGCATTAGAGCTGTCATGGAACTTCAAAATCGCTAAGTGTTCAATTATTTCCTAGAAAAGCTTTGAAGTGGTGCTTTTAAATTCGGCGCTCCAGCTGCTATCAGCAAGCTGCAGAAGAGGACATTTGCATACCCCGGCTCGGATGCTGGCAGCCTTCCTGTCTATTATTTTACTGGGTCTAGATGCAGATTGTGGCAATAATGTAAAGGTTTGTCAAAGTGTTTTTTATTGTTTGGTTTTAGATTTACATTCCAAATGCCTCTTAAAAAAGATCCAGTTAATCTCATCTTGGCCTGTTGCCTGGGAAATTTTCTGTGTGGTGTTTAATATTAAATATAGCTCTTGAAGGTTTCTTTATTTGCTGAAGTGTTTGTAATTATTTCTGTTTTCATCACAGTTTGAAATTGGTTATTTCATGAGTACACAGGTAGGAATGAGACTCTTCCTATGTTTCATGCAAAAACCACCATCATTTTGTTAATTACTGAAAAGCTATTGCTAATACATTAGCCTGCAGAAGATGAGAAAGGGAGAACTGAAAGGTTTCTGTAAGAATGCCTAGAGAAATGGCAGAAACACAATACAGCTTTCAAACACAGACAAGGCTTCATTCTTTCTGTCTTGTTTGATAAAAAATGAACCACCTAGTGAATGCTGTAGCTTCATGTTACTTCTGTCAAATTTTTAGTAAGTGGGTGTCCAGGGAATTAGATCATAAGTGGAGGGAATGTTCCTCTCAATTGAAAGGTTTCTCGTTGTGTTTATTAAATTAACAGTTGACTTTAAGAAGGCAAAATATGCTGTTTTCAAAGGGATTCAATAAAGTGAGATCTGCCTGACCCCTTTACAGGCTATTCTGAGAGATGCTTATCCTATGTATCAATGGAAATATCCAGAGAGAATACATGTAATATAATTATTCATAAAAGAGAGCTAAATCACTGAGCAGTTACACATCACTTAGGCTGAAAATATCTTCAATTAAGGTAGGAATGAAGTAATATCACATTTTATGCAAGTTCCCATCAATAAGCCTGACACATGCCAGCTCCCATTTAATAACATATTTTACTTCTAATAATTCTTCTTTTTTTCCTGGTTCAAAAAATGTGGAAGGGGGATCAACTCTTCACAGAAGTGAAATGTGGTTGTAGGAGGAACTTAAGGTTTCATGTTTTAGGACAAAGAACAAACCCCATCTGAGGAGGCTAAGATGCATTTTCCCATTTGGGAAGGAGCACCAGCATCGCTGGGATGCCTCATCACTGGACACAGGAGATGAGACAAGAGGGAGCATTGGTTAAAACCAGCCTGACAAGTCCTGTGATTCATGCACCTCCATTTCTGTCCCCAAAACGTTTGGGAGGTCCTTTCTGCATGAGCCGGTGTTAACTACCTCCTGTAAGTAAACCAAGACAGGCATGTGTTGTGGCACAAAAGTAATTTCAAAGCATTAGGCTTTCTCAAATTAAGTGAATAAATACATCTTTGTCCTGAGTAGCAACTAGGAGGAGAGAGAGAAGCCAAAAGCAAGGTGTAGGAGATGGGTTAGGACTGGGGAGCCATCCTGAGCGGGGCCCTGAGCAGCCAGAGCACCATTTCCAGCCCAGGCGACACGCTGCAGCCAGTGAGCTGGAGGGACGAGGCTCGCTCTTTGCCTCTGTCAAGCATCCTAAATCCTGCTCCGCGTGGATCGCAGGGATGCGCCGCACACAATCCCACCCCCCAGCACCTGGATCTCGATGCCTGCAGCGCGGAGAGAAACAAGGCTGGAAAGGGAACCAGGAGCACCTAGAAGCCATTCCCATGGGGAGCCTCGCTAAATCCAACCCCGCACAAGCATGCTTCATCAAGAGACGGGCTGCAGCTCCTGAGAGGCAGCTCCAACAGCAGTGTAATCAGAGAAAAAAGCAAAGCCGTGGAGCAGCAGCGCTTAGGAAGCAACTGCAAGGCTGCGAAAGCGGCAATGTGGGCGGCAGCAGCTAGAAACCTGCATTTCCATGTCAACGCCTCATGCTTCTCTCCATCCGCTATTTCCCTCCGTGAAAGGGTTGCAAACTGGGATTCAGCTGTTTAGGTGTCTAGTGCCGGTTTGGGCACCCTCAGGTTGCAGAGAGGTCTGCAGGACTGGCAGGTTTTTTTTTTGAGCTCGGCTCCCCGGGACCAGCCGCTGCCGGCCAGGTGGGAGAGCGGAGAACATCTCAGAAGGCATCACACCCCCGTGTTAGGCAATTAACTCAAGATAACCGCAAGGAAATCCCCACAGGTGCACGAACCTAGAATTAAAGGAATGAAGGGTAAAATCCAACAATTTATCGTCAACACTGCTCTAAGTTTAGTTTGTATAAACACACACATACAAAAAAAATATATGTTTGTATAAAGAAATATACATTTTTTTTAAATAAAATAATACATTATTACATATTGTCAGAAATAACACTTTAAATCAATTGGGTGCTCTTTGAATGTGAAATACAGCAAATTCTGCATAGCAAACACCTTTGCTGAGATGTTTTCTGATGCACTGAACCAATGCTGGCCTTCCAGGAGACACCCAGATTTGGC
>NW_010529586.1:0-1491 GCF_000687285.1 Phaethon lepturus | reverse complement strand
CAGGAATGCTTTTGACGGTCTCTCTGGCCATTTATTTATGTATTATGACGTGACAGCCTCATGTACAGCCTGACCTCATTCATCTCACAGGAATAAAGTTACTTTTCCATTCCAGCAACAGTGCTGTGAAGTTTTTTAGGGTTTTAAAGTATGGGAAGAGTGGAAGCAGAGCTTGAGCCTTTCTTCCTCTCTTGCTAAAACCGATTCCTGTTGCTACGCTTTCAGTTGGTATTGCCCATCTGTATCTTGCTGGTATTTCCTAACAAACAGACCAGTTCTCCCAGTGCTCATTAAAGAGAAAAAATGGAAGCAAGAGGGACCAAGGAAGCTGCAAATTAATACTGATGAAAACTTAAGAGAACAGAGGGTATTGCAATAGGCTGTTCCCATCCCTCCCAGGATGTGCCTCAGCAAGGAGATAATCTGACCCTCTAACCTGAAATCTTACAAGTGCAGGATTCATTTCTGACTCGAAACTACCCAGAAAGCCATAAGTGTAATTCTGTTATACACATAAAAGATACCATTCTTCAGGAATGTGATTATTTCGTAAGTAGATACTGTTTGCAACAGGTCAAAAAATTTAGGCAGGGGAGATTGTCACTGAATATTTTATGGGAATTACATTTCGTATGACATATCTGTAAATGAAACTAACCACGAAGATAAAGAAAAACAAAGGTTTTTATCTTGTTGAAATGAAATGCTCAAACATCACTTATGTGAGAAAAATTATTAAATACCAAGTCAACATTTCCCAGAAATTTTAGGTAGCGTAAAATCTGAAATTTTTGTCTCCTTGTTCCAATTCAGAGGGATTTTTCCCCCTGCCTCAAATGTCTGTCCTTGGAAAAGACATTCAGGTTCCCAGCAAGCTCTTCTATTGTGGTGTTCACCTATACTTCCAGTCTCCTGAGCTAAACAAATACAATTATCTTTGTTGGCTCTCCTCTCATTGGCATGAGTTGGTTGACTTCAGCTGTTCAGGAGCCACCTAGAAAGTGTAAGTTAGTTGTCTCTGAGCAAAGACAGCGGCTTTCCTCTGTCATTCATTACACCACATCTTTATGAAGGGCAGAGGAAACAACTTCAGTGTTTGCTTCTTGAATAACATTAGAAACTTTTATGGTCTGCAAACGTACACTCACCTCTCTCTGTGCAGCCTGCGGGTACAACTGTAACGAATATATCTGTATTTATCGACCTGTAAACTGGCTTTAAAATACACCCAGGTAACCCCTCCCAGCTGCATTCCATCTCTGTTCTCAGTTATATTTGCCTGGCTTGGAACAAATGGTTCCGATGTCTCTGGAGCTGTGGGATCTGCTAAGTGAAGCGTGAATGTGATTTTGCACCGAACGTTTGAGTCTATACAAGCAGTGATGTAACACACGGCGTTTGCTTATCCCTTAAAAATGCCATAAACCTTTGCACAGATAAGATGGCCAAAGCCCAGGAAGACCCAGGCCAGCGTGTCGCACCGAGCGACTG
>NW_010529585.1:4762-11689 GCF_000687285.1 Phaethon lepturus | reverse complement strand
ACAGCGCGGGGGTGGCACCGAGGCGGAGGTGACCACCCTCCTCCGGCAACCGCTCCCGCTGCTGGGCGCGAGGGGCTGCCTGACGGGCGAAGGCGGGGAACGGGAACGCAACTAAGCAGCGTCCTCCACCCGACAGCAAAGCCCAGCGCCTCCCGGCCTGGCTCGACGGAGGAGTACGGCGGCGGGCCGTGAACCTGTGCTTAAAGGCAAAAGGCAACGTGATTTCAACCAACGCAGGAGCCCGCTGCTGCCAGGGTCTGCAGGGGTTTAGATGAGCAAGGGGTACAGGGCAGGACGAGACAGATAGATCGGTGTGGACGGGCTCACCGGTGACTACTGGAGGGGTTAGCTCAGGTGTGACTCCTGCCCCGGGGACTTCCCTGAACTGCTCTTTGCCAGCACATGGCAGGCTAAAGGCCAGAAGGAAACAGAAAAGGACCGTACAAGGGAGAGAGATCTCTTTCTACGTGGCTTTTTTTTTTTCCCCTCCTTATTTGTTTGAGTGTATCGACTGGTAAACATGAAAAGTAGGCTATGTAGGTCTTTCTTCTGACGTAGTATGGGAGCTCTTTAGGTATTTCATTCCAAAAGTATGATGCTATACCACAAAAAACGCGCTCGCTCTCGTCAGGGAGAGATTAAACTGCAACCCAGAAGTACACACAAACTAAAGTTTGAATGTTCTCATATAGTATGTTGGATTAAAATATTTTTAAGTAACCATTTATCCTATCAACTCAACTAGCATTCAAAGCTTGTTGACAAAAATGTACCAATCGGAAATGAAAGCTACGGCCTAAAAAAATGGTTAACAGTGGTCCTAAATTCATTGTAAAGCTGATTAGTGAATCTTACATGTGGATATAGGAGCACTCAGAGTAACAGCATCACATTTCCAGTACACAAGAAACAGAGTCCCAAATTCTTGCTGTGTCTTCTCACTGTGATGCCTCGGTGTACAGTTTGCATGAGAAAGAGCTCATTATGCCCCACATGATCCCAAATGCCCAGCAGAGATAACAGTCTAAATCATTTGTTCTCTTTAAAATAATTTATTCATAGGTAGGAATATGAAAATGTGCCCTTTATAAAGTTTATCTGTATCTATAGCAAACACAACTTAAATTAATTCTTCATCTTCAGGACTGGGAAAGTTTGACTAAGGCATTAGGGATTTTTTATTAACCTCCATTAATTCAGTAGTCCTACCACTTTGATAACAAATCAAAATGGATGGCTAAGAAGTTTCTTCTCATTAAAAGGTGTGAGTGAGTGCAATTAAACATGCCCTACATATCTCAAGATATATTACATATTCTAATATAACTCCAGGGTTAATAAGGAAGTATGTGAAGTTTATTAGTCTGTTGACTAGTGATCACATATAGTACATCATTTCTGTGGTAGGAGGAACACACAATGACGGTTCTTAATTTCCCTCACAGCTTTGATTTTATTTTTGACATTTCTACAGAATCCTGAGATATCCCACTGCAATTTAATTTTAATTAGATCAGTAAATAGGATGATGAAAGTCTTCGGGTTTTTTGCTAGTATTCGATGAAATGTCTAAAGATCTACAAATATTACATACTGCTATGTAAAAAAATATTGAAATCTGTATGCTTTACAAACGTCTGAATAACCCTTGTAATTCTGCTCATTTTCAATTCAGACAAATCTAATTCTCCTCTAACCTAACTATTTTTAACTTAGTGTCTCAACTGCTTAGAATCAGTCCTTACCTACTTTGAGTTAAAACAAAAATTCCAGTTCAAACTTTTAGCATTTTTAAGTTCATATGCTTTCAGGACCAATCTAGCACAGGAGAAATAACCTAAAATAGTCTAGAATCTGACCATATAAACTTCTAAAAGTGAGAAATAATGCATAAAAGAAGTGGGGAGAAAATGCCAGCCCACACTATTTAACATCACACAATGAATTAGGGAGAGGGGGAGAAAAAAACCCACATGAAAATACATGAGATGATGTAAAGAAAATGGATACAGAATGCTACTAATATTATGACAGTGAAGAAAGCATGCACACAATGTTACACCATTTAAAAGCTAAGTCAAGATAAGCCTGCTTTATATGTCATTTAGAATGAATAGTCTGTATTAATATACAATCCATCTTTTAAAATCACCTCTAAAATATAATGAATAATGCTTTTCCTCCCTGCACAAACCAAACTCCTTTATCTGCACAGTAAAACCAGAGTACTGTCAGTTAAAAAATAAAGCTCCCTTTAGCTTAGATAAAAATTCAATGAAGAAAAATCATCTCTCATGATAAAATACTGAAAATTAATTATTTTAGTTGCTTTTGCTCCTTGCTAGAATGCTAATTATAAAAACCATAATTTAATTTTGGGAGGAGATTTGTTAAATTTCAAAACCTAATGTGAGTTCATCAAACACAAAGACTCCCGGCTGGTAGGTGCTAAATCGAAAGCTCAACCCCTTCTTCTGAACCAGTTTTCTGCGGATGTCCAATGTGTGACAGCTTCTTACCTCACGCGTATACATGCTTGTGCATTTGTCTTAATAGGCTGTTGGGGGGAGGGTATTTCTATGATGAAATAAGCAACTTTATAACAATCACTAAACAGGAGTTAGCTGAATTTGAATGGAAGAATCAGTTAACCTGCATTTTCTGACAACCTGCTGTCATTCTCTGTTGGAGCTACCCTAGGTTCGCTGGTCCCGCTGCCTACTCAAAGGAGCCAGGTGGACCAGGGACCCTCGCGTTTGGTGGTGGGCAGCGCCTTCCCGGTTGTGGACGGCGGCTTTTGTCGCCAAGAGCTTTGGACTTGCAGACAAAAGCAAAACCACCGTGATATAAACTGCTGCAGTGTCTTATTCGTTCAAATTGTCTATGTTTTTATTGTAGCTTGGACTGGTCAAAACGGTCTACTGACGTAGTCCTCCCCTCCAAGGCAGAAGCGATCGAGGGACTCCGTTGCTTGTACGCTAACATCCAACTTACTTTGCTTTATATAGAGAATCTAAACCGATAACCCCACATTTTCCAAACTGAATATACAAACAGTTCTCAAAAGAAAATTTCCACATTTTAAGGTAACTGAGGGGTTTTTTCCCTCTAGCTTTTTTTATTTTCCTTAGTGGCTTTTTTCTGCCTTTTTCTTTTTGACATTGGAAAAAGGAATGAAAAGAAAATACCTCAAACCCAAATAAGTTAAGAATGCATTTCCTTTAAAAAATAGAGAATATTTTCCCCGCAAATCTCTCTCTTAAAAAAGAATAAGAAAGTTCTCTCATTTAAAACTGTAATCTAACCTAGTAATAAAAATCATACATTGTTTAAATATTCTTTCCATAAGCAAGTTTTTTTCCCTAAAGGTGTAAAATAAAAGGCAATTTATGAAATAATATAGTAATTTCTTCTGTTGACAAGAATATAGAACTAGATCTATGGGACTATTTCTGATTTCCTGGGTGGCATTAAGACACTACAGCGATCAGAGAACTAAGACTAATGGGCCAGCAGAAGATACTACAGCTAACAGTAGGTATGGTACCTACCACAGCTGGTATTCATGGCCCACTGGAAAGGTGAAAACAGCCTAATTATATATTTATATTCACATCTATACAGTATTCCACCAGAAGGCTTCATGGGAAGTGCCAGACTTTGACGGCGAGTAACTCACTGGACCCTACACGTTTTCATTACTTCCTGGCCATCAAAGGACTCTTGTTATAAACTGAGACCGCATTTATAGTTTCCTCTTTTTTTGTGATGACTAGGTGGTCTAAAAACTTATTTGAAACCATTACATTTTGGACCCTCAATTTATTCTCATTGCTACACCGATCAATTTTTAATTATAGGCTTTTATCCTTTCAAGAAATACAATTTTTAACAAGCTCATTAGATTTTTTTTTTGTTACGTGGTAAAGAACTCAAATACGTTGATTACGGAATCAGTTACACCTCACATGTATTATAATAAAACTTTCTCTTTCTGACTTTTCTTGACACTATGAGGAACAGCTTGAAACTAAAGAATGCCCCCCAAAAAATGTGTTTTGTTTTTGTTTTTGGTGGAACAGGTGACAGGCCTGATCCATTGCATTTGACAGTTTATATCCCCACAGCCTGAGCTGAAAATCTAGTTAAGACTGAACAGATTTATCTGGAATTCCCCAGACTTGTCTTTACCTTGGTGATATGTCTGTGACAATAAGTTGAGTTTCTCTTTCAAAACAGACAGCAGCCCCGGCCGATGCATTTCCCTTCACGATTGCTGGAAGAAAAGCTCTTGATTTTATGGCATAAAGCTATCTCCACCGGTGGACGGGGAGAAAAAAAAGAGGCACAAAGGCCACAAAGCAAAAGGGTGCCTCTTCTCACAGCAGTCGTTGCCCGTCCAGGGTGCCAGCAGTCCGGGCAGCAGAGGAGCAGCCCAAAGGGGTCTGTTCACGTTAGCAGGGCCAGCCCAAACAACAATATTTCTGCACCAAGCCTCTACACCCTTGTAGCACCACAGACCATCATTTTGGACCTCTGCTCTGGTGCTCTTACAAGCAAAGGACAGTGCTGTATGTCACTGTGGCATTACTACGGGTATTACTAAATCTTCCCAGGTAGGGTCGTCCAGGAAGGAGTCGGTGGTGGGCAGTAGACAACACCGTGTCCCGAGAGCTTTGCCAACTATCGAAACTCTCAAGCCCTCCAGTGAAACCTTGCTGTCAAGTATGCATGTGCGTGTTTAATTTCCAGTTTAAGCAGCATCTGGCTAACGGTATTTTATACTTCAAATTTTACTCCTTTAAGATGAAATGGGAAGGTGCAATGCTGGAATATAAATAAACAAATAATGAAAAAGACAGTCATGGGGTCACTATCACCCTCTCGCCATCTGACCTAAGGGAATATGAAAGGTTTGTTCGCTCAAAGCATTTGGAGTCTATTTAGTTGCCAAATTCAGAAGAAAATGATTATATACAGAATCAAGTGATCAATGGTCCCTAGAAAAGAGCAAGTATAGATAGATATTCAAAATCAGAGGCACAAAACAAGTAAATCAAGTCCCGGAATTATGTTTTGCATTGTTTCAGAAAATACGGGTAGGGGCATTTTTAATTTTTGTCATAGCATTTGTGGATCAATGTGCCTGCCTGAGTATGGTGTTGCTTATAATAAATATTAGAAATTACATACCTCTAATGTGTGATTTTTTACCTTGGACTTCAGTAGTAGTGTGCACTCAACTACTGCATATTTCTAGATTAGTAAAACTAACGCATTTTTTAAGACCCACTTAAAGTCCCGTGAAAATAAAATTGAAGATAGCTAAGCACTCAAACCTCTTCGGCAACTTTAAAAATTGCACCTGAGCACTTCTCATCCCCCACTCTTCCTTATTGTCGGGGCAACTATAGAGCCATTAGGGAAAAAAAAGAGGAAAATAAAAAAGCAGCATAGTGTTGTAATAAACATCACAGCACATTATTTTGAGAGAACAGTGAAATGCAAAGTAGGAAAATGTTATTACTCAGTGTAGGACTTTGTCATTTTAATGACTGCTATTTTCGTTTAAAGATCCACGGAATCTTAAATAACTCTGACCTGCCAGAACCTCAACTTTAAGTCCCAGTTTAGGCGATTTCCAGCACTGCAGTGCTCCCTAGAGTTCCACTGATGAACGAGTGCAGTCCTGGCCTGAAACTTGACCATTGCCCAAGCCCCAGGGCAAGTCTTAAGGCGGTCAGCCTTGCTGGATGCTCGGACAGCCAGTGCAAAGGGAAGTATCCAAGGAAGGGTTCTCGCTAGCTCAGATTTCGTGGGGGTAGCTCACTTGGTCGTTTAATATTTGCACGTTTCTAGTATCCTGCCTACTGTGAAAATGCTGGTAAGCTTCCTACACCGCCTGTTCTCCATTTACACCTTGCTGGCTTTTTGACATCTATCACCTTCTGTGATAGAAGCAAAGATACTGAAGTTTTCCTGCCTTTTCTGAAGTTGTTTCACTTTCCAGCCTATTTCCAGAGACAACCTCTGTCAAGTGATTCTTTTGCTATGCACATATATTCCATTATATCACATGGAATATTCGTAACTGATGACAGACATTACTATTAAACTTCCTGGCCTTTCTTTTTACATCTTTTTACCAATTTTGTACATGTTAATACAAAACAGTGAAATTTTAGTTTTGGCAGCAAAACCACAATTTTTGCTTTATTTCAGTATTTACATTATTTTAATGTAAAATAATGGGAGAAATACACTCTTCAAGTAGAAATTATTTGTTAGATCTATACCTAGTATCTCAAATAATCTTTTATGCTGATTTATTCAAACTATTAGAAAAAGCATCTATCTCTCTTTTCCATTCATACTGTTACAAAATTAAAGAACAAATAGAGCCATTAAAATTAATATTAACAAATTGATGAAGTGCATAACAAATATAGGGCAGCACTGCTAGAGCACAATTTTAGGAAGACAATTTATTATGAAACCTCATAGTTAATAAGGATCTTGTTTAACAGCAATTATTTTCTTCAAGTTGCAGCATAGCCTTTTTTGCACATCAATGTAATGTAAGAGGAAGGAAAGTTTCATGGTTTTCAGAAGCCTGAGGATATTCCACTTGGAAAGATAATCCAAATTGGGCCTAAACCTCTTAACTATCTTTCAAAGTCTCACCTTTAATGTGGAATATTTCTGGAGACTTTGCATTTTAAATTTCTAAACCCACTTTATGATCTTTTTTCATTACAATATGTTACTTTTTCCTTTAAAAGAAAAAAAAAAAAAAAGCTGTTCTAACAATGGTTATTTAAAACAACAACAACGAAAACTTATGAGCAATTTTCTGTTGAATCAGCTCTTGACCTGGGTAAACCTGACTGGAAGAAGCAGCCCTGTCTAAACAGTCTGTAGGGAACT
>NW_010529585.1:0-4731 GCF_000687285.1 Phaethon lepturus | reverse complement strand
AGGGAAATTCACGTTTTCCTTTAGACAGTAGCTATTTATTCTGATTTTCCACTCCCGAGAGTTTTCTACCCTTCTCTCTGCACCAGCCCTCCTAAAATGATTATCGCAGGCGCTTTCAGTGTCTCTACCTTCCTGAGTAAAATGGAGCTCCCACGATAACGGATATTTGAGATATCAGATCCTGAGTGTACACCGCAAAACTCTTCAGATCAGTTCTCAGCCCTCTTTGTTCATCTTATTTGTTGAACTTCCCCTCTCTGCCCTTTAGATGTGCTAGGCGAAGACCAAAAGTGTCACATTCATTCTTTAAAGTGTTGATTTTAGTCTCCAAAGCTTTCTTTTAATAACATTCATTATCTCTCGCAGCAGACGCTGAGGCTGTGCAGGCAGCAGACTGACTAGAAGTTTCTGAGATTGGGTACAGCTACTGTTTTTTAAGACTCAGTTCAAAGTGCTTAATCACATGTCTAAATCCTATTAATGTCAAGTGTTTACTTCAGTTTAAGCAGGACCTGAGCAAAGCAGTTTGTTCAGAGGAAAAACAAGGGCATGTTTTATGTGAGCAGGACACATCGTGATGGGCATTTCCTCCCCACCATTTGCAAAAGACCTGAGCTATGAGATTCGTATTCAAACCCCAAGCAAAAGAGATTCATGATGTTCTTTTTTCCAGGTTAACCTCAATAATTGTATCTGTGGGAATATTTTGGGCTACTAAAGCGGATATTTGAAAAGCACAGCAGGATTCATTAGGCAAGTCAACAACTAGAGGATCATGGAAATATCAACAAGCACCAGGTCTTCGTTACTGAAGCAGAAACTTTCTTTCACAATGTTGAACCTTGCAGCCAAATTAAGAAACGTATTGTAACTTCTTTACATTTATACCTCGCATTTGAGGTATAAATTTCAGAGATATGGAAAGGGCACCAGACCAACACCACAATTCTCAGAGGATTGTTGGCAAATCACAATAGTGAACGCCACGTGCACTTAACTTGTATTGTTATCTCAATCGAGATATACTTTATTTGCATATAAAAATTACCCTTGTCAAATACTCCATGACTCACATGGGAACTAACTTTGAAAGACTTCTGTGAACTCTGCCTTACTGAATGCACGCTTTTTATTCGGTAGATAGCTGTCCAAATGCTCCAGCAAGTGGAATGCAGGTAGGCCAAATGTTGCTTACTTTGGTTATGTATATCGTACGTCACAGACATTTCAAGTACACATAATTAATTAGTGGTTTACAAAAGACAATTAGATATAACAAAACACCCCGCTTGCTCCAAGATTTAAACAAATTGAACTTGAAAAGGGCATGGGGACAGTAAGAACAAACTCAAACAAACAAAAAAAAAATTGCAGATAATTTTTTAATAATTGTTGAGGTCCTGGGGTTTGGGTTTTTTTTCCTGAATGCATATTCTGTTAATACATATTTTTTCTTCACTTATACAACACATATTGTCCACTGCAATGGCTTATTACAATTATTTATTAATATCTCTCAAGGGTTCAAGGCACCTTACACTGCTCAAGTAAGACAAAAATATAGGTTCGCACGCTATGGAAGACACAAGTAGATATACTTTCACACAGAACAAATTACGTTTTCCTTTCCTCTGACAACTATTAAACCTCCCTCTCTCCCTTCCTTTCCAGTACTCTGAATAGCCATTTTTACACTATCTTATTTTGGTAAATAACTGTTCAGAATTGTGCTTAGTCAAATGTTCTACTTAAAATATATCCATGGACAGGGCATTCATGATATATCAGTTTCTCCTATTCTTTCCTTTTACTTTTTTTTAATCCCTAATCTCTGCCTTACATCCTGTCTTTAGTAAAAATTATGCTGCTGCTGCTGTCTATTGGGAGTTTGCTTAATTTTTCTACTTCCCTACAACACTAAATGTTTCATAGTTAAGTTTTCCCTATGATACATTGATTGGTTATTCTCACTAGTCCACTGTATAAAACCAGAATCAATATCCCTTTCTGACTGTTCTTTAACACATCCATAAATAAAGGGTTATGCCTTCCCCTGACATGCATGTACTTGATTTATAGCAGCTTAAGCGTCTGGGAAAAATCATATACCATTACCTAGGCAAGTACAGGATTTTTGTGCAGAGTTTCTATGGGAGAAGATGGAGAAAAGATCCTATTTGTCAGTTCTCCCCATAGTAGAAGAGTTGCACGGCGAACGCAGTGCAGCTGCAGAGATTTGGTCACCTCCATAAGGCCTTCAGGCTAATACATGGGATTCAAAGAAAAAAACACAGCCTTTTGATCCGAATAACCAGCGACGCACACTCAGGCCTCTTCTGCATTACTGTCAAAAAATCTGAGATTAACACAGGGCAAAGGAGGATGGGCCTGAGTGGAGTCTTCAAATTCTGCTCTGTTACCCGAGAAGTTGGCCTTGCTCACTCTTTTCTCCACCCCACGAAGCCACACATACTGCCTGTGAACACCCTAGCTCAAGTGTGGTAATAGACCAAGAGCACCTCCAAATGACATCATCATTGACTTCCCAGTTCAGTGAACTATGTCATGCAATAAGCACAGTAATTTGCACGATGACTCTAACAAAAACTTAAAAACAAGTATTTCATGCATATGTAATGGTCACCCTTTCCATCCACAGGGTGTTTTGATTCTCTGTGGAGTTGGAAGAATTGACACCAAAAAAAACAAAACAAAAAACAGGACCACGCCTCAGTGTAATAATGACCAACTGCTTTCCAAGAAGCAGCTGTAAGTGAAGCATTAATGCAGAAGAATATGAAAGCTGGGCAGTATTTACTACAGAATGTAAATCTTCCTTAAGCGACTCCATTGAAAGATTTCCTTTGCCATTGGGTTTTTGAGTTAAACTGTTTCTGTGTAGCACTGGAGAATAAGCGTTAAGTAAATATCACCTGTGAACAGGACTTAAAACTCACTTCCACCGAAGAGTTGAACTAGAAAAATTACTGTGTAAAGTGTTCAGTTTGTCCTGATTCTGGATTTCAGGGAGTATCTTGAAACTTTGAAAAAAAAAATAGAAATCACATGGATTTTTTTTTTTAATATGTCTGTCCCTCCCTTTTCCCTGGGCATTTACCAAACCGGTCATTTTACACACGCTCATTTCTGAAGCTGAGACTTCTACAAAAAAGCAGCCATGAGTCATACAGAGTACATTTTGCTGGTGATATGATGGTATCATTGTTAGTGTCTGAGTGTCACCCCTGTAAAGCCATTGCTATTGACTGTCTAGGTATGATCTCACTGGTCATCAATTTATTTAAAGCTGGAGCATTTAAAAATACTTACAATATTGCTGTTCACAGTAAAAGATTTTATTCAAGCACAGTTAACTGTAAAATCCCAATATAACTTCCTCAAGAAGTCATTTTGGCAATATATTACATTTTAATTAAGAACTTCATCTCAAATACTGGCATAGGATTTCACAGTAACTCCCCCTTACGTAACTTGCACATGAAAACAGATAATTTACAAAATGTAAAGTGCACTTTTCCCCTGCCCCTCTTTCTTTTTCCTAAATCTTGTCCAAGCTGGTGAACGCAAACGCTGATGCTGAAACTTTGGCAATCTCCTGACATTAAGTAAAACCGTAAATAAGAACAAAGAAATGTAAATGGACATGTTATTTTCACTTCGTTCATTATACCATTTTAGAAGTGTTAGTGAGGGGGGTTTTTTTCACCCGCTTTGAAGTTTCGGCTTTTGTTCTGAAGGTGGTTCCCACCCAGGGATTGTCCTCCCCTCTCCACTTCCCTTCAGACCGACCCACCCCTGCTGTGTCAGCAGCACACCAGCAGTACGCTTCTGAAGCTTCCTGTAATTAAGTTCACCTTGTTGTATTATAGGGAAACATGTTCAGACTTATTTTGTATACGTTTGGGAAATAATAGCTTTTCAGAGGCAACGGTGAGAAATAACCTGTGCTACTAAAACAAACTGCGGCGAGGACTGTGTCTCGCAGCGCTTTTACAAGCAGCAAATTCCCTCGGTGTTTTGGTATTTTTATCAGAAAATAACGAACATTAATTTCTGTTGTTTTGCATCAGAACTAACATAAAGTTTACAATAACGTTTGTGTTCGTACCGCATTGTTTGTGCGGGCACACCAGATGGGATTCAGTCGACAAAACCCAAGTACACAGTTCCATTTACAGGCATCCTTGGGCATCCTGCCTGGACTCCGCTGCCTTTCCACAAGGTGTCCGGTCTCCTGCCATATCTCCCATCCCCATGAAGACATTTCCGACAACATTTCCAATTTCCAAGGGCAACTTAAAGCTGCACCAGGCACGTATGTTTTGGCAAATGGTTCCTATTCACTCAGAATTACGTAAACTATTACGGAGTAATTTTCTGGCACGGTTTTACGCATGGAAAAAACACTAGCCCAAGATCCTCCAAGGGACAGAAGCCCTGATGTTTCACACCATGACCCAATAACTAATTGACTAAGGAAAAACTACGGACGTCTTCCAATCGTTGGGGTTTTTTTCCTCCCTAATAAGACGCTAATACATAATTCATTGCCAGGTAATAACAGGCTGACTTCGTCTCTTGCCAGCCGGGACGCGGAGTCCAGCAGCCAGACGTTTCGGTGTAAGAATTTCAGCCTCAGCAAAGAGACGGCGAAACACCCGTAACAAAACGCCGAGGCCCCCGGCCCAACCACCCGGCTGTCCCATGGCG
>NW_010529584.1:154840-157275 GCF_000687285.1 Phaethon lepturus | reverse complement strand
TTCTGGAACTGGCAGGTCACCCACCAAATCCCCAATTTCCGTTTTTTCTCAGACGTAGATCGCAACTGATTAATTTATCAACATAACTGTGCAGCCATATATCAGTGATCCTAGTCTCACTGCTAATAGCACAGTGGAGTTTCTGAATGTATAACAGTTGAGCTGCAGCAGCAAAAACAATTTGGAAGTCTTCATCTGGGAGTCTGATCCAAAAACTATCAAAATCAATGGCAGGGTATTTTTGTGTTAAAATCCAGGGCACTGAATCAGGTCCAACCCAGACAGTAGCCCCAAGAGAAGACAAAGTGAAATACTTTTTTGGGAGACAGAGCAATTTTTTTGCTTTGGTTGGGGGCAGTGTGTTCTAGGTTTTTTTTGCAGGAGGGTGTTAGAAAACAGATTTCAGTTTCACGCTTCAAATTAGAAGAAAAAACGGTGAGGAGGAAAATATTTGAGTTACATGTGAAAATGTCGTAAGGGTTTGCTTTTTTTTTTTTTAATTATATGAGCTTGGATTGCCTTTTAATGGTCCCTGAGACTTGCACACACAAAGGCCACTAACAGCATATTTACAAGGCATGATGCTGGGGTTCTTTTTTTCTGCTTGGGAATGTGCTTACTCTTCTGCTCCTGCCTAGGCCATGTCTCACTAGCTTTGACTAACCTCCAGCTCTGTAACTTAAATGCATCACATTTACAGTCCGGTGTGCTTTGGAAACCTTGATACCCATCTATAAATGGGAAAACATGACTCCACTGTAGTTTCTTCCATATATAGGAAGATAAATACGTATGGCATCAATGTTTCTTGGCTCTCTGACAGTAGACTTGTCACCTCCTGATCCAAGGCAAGCTTTAATGATGAAAATCAGTAGTGCTTTCTGACTTGGTACTCACAGGGAAGCATTAGTGAGACAGAGCTCAAAGTATTTTTGACTGGTGTATTTCTCCAGGCAAGAGTCTGACCGAGTAGTAATTTCCAGGCTGAAGCCCTTTGGACCATGGGGGCATCCTTTACCCATCAGAGTAAAGTCAGTGGCAACTAAGTCCTTGACTTCAGTGGGCTGAGACCTTTCAAAACTCTCTTTCACAAAAAAAACCCCCTGCAATCAAGTCAAATACAACAAACTAAAACCAACCAAGACCCTAATTTTGACAAGAGTTCTCATTAGCTCAAGACTTTTGCACCTTTATATCCTCCTATACCTCTGTTTTGTGGGAAAATAGCACTAGAGAGCCTATTTGTTGGTTACTACTTATGAACACAAATACTGAAAACCTGTGTTTCTCCCACTGATCAAAGTACACAGTTCAGGTAAAGAAATTCCACTTTATAAAGCATGCAATACAAAGACAAATATACAGCTTGGGGTCATTCTTACTGATTTTAAGAGAAATACAGTGCAGTTGATTCAGCCTACATTTCTGTCTTTTCACTGGCTCATGATGCACATCTTATGCAGAGTGGAGTAAAACTAATTATTGGCTTATCTGTCTTGCAAAAGTAAATTCTCTATGGATTTCACTGGAAAGATGACAACTGTTTTGAAGAATGGTATTGCTGGTCCTTTGTACCAAGGAAATCGTTAGAAATTGGAATCTGTGATAAACATGCATGTTTTTCTGATAAAGGTCTGTGGTAACAGAGCAGACAAGATGTACATGTTTTATCCTTCCTAGGTTTTCTAACAGCATTTTTATTTATGCATTTATTAAGGTAAAATGTATATTATGCAAAATCCTTTATAAACTTTTTAGCAGTTATTCCATACAATCTATAAGCCTGTATTTGTTTCTTGCTTTGGTGATGTATCAATGCTTTACAGTGTTTACTGGACACATTTCCAATCACAAAAATCTATGATTCTACTACAAACATTTGTTTTGTTTTTCTGTAAATAACAGCAGCCTTATACTTTCCTGTAACTGAATAAATCATTGCTGAATCTCAGAAAAAATAAAATACTAGCTCAAACAGAGTACTTATTACTTTTGGTAGAAAAGAGAGACCAGGGTTGGGTTGGTTTGTGGGTGGGTTGGTTTTTTGTGTATTTTTTTTAAAACATTAAAATAAATAACTTGGAAAGAAATGCTCTTCAGCTTCAGATTTTTAAAATTCTGAGTTGAAAATGTAGCCACAAAATCTTCCCACACAAAGCAATTTGATCTCACTTAAAATTTCGTCTTTGAAAGCAGTTGTCAGTATATTCCAGGAGACTGTGCAAGTTAAAACCTGCTGAAAACACTATTAGGAGAATAAAGGCAAATTTCTCACTTTTGTGTCCTCCCAGCTTGACTGTATTACATCGTGGAGGTGCACGAGCTGTCACATGAGCTGGTGTGTGCTGTGCCATACAGATTCCTCCACTAATGAGGAGCAACGAGCACACTCCCATGTCCTGCTGCATTTTACTCAGCCTGTCTCTTTGCAAGGA
>NW_010529584.1:152557-154809 GCF_000687285.1 Phaethon lepturus | reverse complement strand
AGCAGGAATTTCTTTCTTTCGCAGAGGAAGGTGGAGACAGCTTGGTGGGTGTTTGTCTGTATATGGCTTCAGAAGAATGTGTCTGAAAGGTGTATGTTGTACAGAATAATGCTAAGCTGCATATCCTCCCTGTCTCAGTTACCCTCTAAATAATAGGAGCTGTAACATAGGGAGGTACAAAGATAATCGTGTAGAAAAAGATTTAAGGAAACTCCAATGTTGGAAAAAGAAGTTATATAAATTCCACAGACACAATAATCGTTCACTGAACATACCATACTTGAAGAAATACCATGCATGCCTGTCAACATGGACAAGTTGTGCAAGAAATCTTCCAGATTGGAAAAGTAACTGGACCTTGATATCTTCAGGAAAACAACTGGAACCTCAATCTGAGTTTTCTGCTCTTTTCACTAAAATTCAACTTTTTGTTAGTATCAGATTTCAGTAGATGACTACAAATGACAGAGTAATCCAATTTTTTTTTAACTGAGAAAGCACCCAGGGGAACCTCAAAAGGGATCCCCTCTGCCTATCACAGGCATTTACCTCGAGCCCAGGCTGCAGGCATGCGATGAATCAGCTCTCCTCAAACAATTATACAAGGCAGGCCTTTGAATCCTTGCAGAGAAAAAAGTCTGTTGTAGGTGAGCCCAGGTTTGCCTCCAGAGCCAAGAAGCCGCGTGCTGGCACTGCCTTGCCTGTCTCCCACCACTGCCCCTGACATTTGCAGTTTCAAATGAGGGAGGAACAGACCCGAGAAGTTCAACCTTCCCTGCTGCTCTGACTTGGAGGAGGAAGACGCAGCCTGTGTTTCCAGGCTCATGCAGCAGCCTGGACCAAGCTCTTTGCTGCTTTGCTGCTAGTTTTCCTTTCAAGACAGCTCTGGCACCTCATGGTTGGACCATGGCCTCAGCACCCTCACTTTGAGAGAACTCAACTCTGAACTTCCACAGCTTCTTGGATGCATTTGGAAGCATCAGCAAGTTTCAGATTTCTGTTTCATCAGCTCTCCTCATCTGAGCTACTTCACTCGACGGCTTTTCTCAAAGCTTCCTACATTGCTAAGCAGCCCCCTGACTGTTTCTCCTCAGAACCTACTTTCAAATAGCAAGCAAGACAAATATGTAGGACAAATACGGATTTTGCTATAGATAGAGAACATGCGAGTTCAAAAAGATGTAGCTAGAGGCGCTGAGAAAGACTGTTATTGGAGATACATGGCTGAGTGTAAAGGGTTAAAGCTGTGACAGCTGAAGCCTGCTCCAGCATCAGCTGAGAGGTCTGTCATACAACTAATGACACAGATATACATGGAAAAACAGGCTGAAACAAATGTTCTCTGTCAGATCTCACTAGAGTAGTTTAACATCTCATCACCCTGACTGCCTATAACACGTCACAGCTAACATAGCTGACTGGCTCATACAAGCGCTCCCAATTCATTCTAGGGCAAAGTAACACAGATTCGTTTAAATCATTCCCAGCACTGAAGCACAGGTTTGGGAGACACCACAATTGTGAGGACAGGCATCCCTCCTGGAAGGACGAGAAAGGGAAAATAAGGAGTGGAGAGGGGTACAACATCTTCAGGAACTGCTGGCAGACCCACAGGAGCACCTGTCTAGACCCTAA
This sequence comes from Phaethon lepturus, assembly GCF_000687285.1. Taxonomy (NCBI): domain Eukaryota; kingdom Metazoa; phylum Chordata; class Aves; order Phaethontiformes; family Phaethontidae; genus Phaethon; species Phaethon lepturus. The sequence goes on along the minus strand of NW_010529584.1, from coordinate 153,174 downwards.
AACAACAGGGGCACATAGTTGTGCAGTAGGCTAGCTCAGAGACTATCTAGCACTTCTTTGCTCTCACTGATCTCAAAGGACTTCTAAAACATCTGTGTTTTCTGTTTAGCAGCTGCAGAAACTGAGAGACAGTCATGAGAAACCAATTGACCTCCTGGCTCTCAGCTGCAGAACCCAGCATAGAAATCAGTTCTTTTGAGTCCTAGCCCAGGGCTTTATTAACCAGGCCAGGCTAAAAAGCAGCCAGAAACCTAATTATATCACATTGCGACTAGGAAATACCTGACAAAACTCATCTGAGAGAGAAGAGGGAATGAAACCATAATCTACCTGGTGGAGACTGTCCCACTACTGCCAATGAGTGATTGGCAGCTCCCTTAGTTTGAAAGAGCCTCCATTCAGTGCCAAGTTGCATGAGATGGGCTGGATTTGGTAAGCTTGCAAAGAGTCCTTGGGCATTTGTTAGTTCCAACTTCACAGTTCACCTTTTGAGGTTATAATAAGATCAACAAACAGCCGACTTATTCTGGCCTCTCTACAGGACATGAGGCTTTTTTCCTGCCTCATCTCCTCAGCCCCTTCTCAAGAGAGCTCTCTTTTACTTTCTTTTCTTGCCC
>NW_010529584.1:139286-152526 GCF_000687285.1 Phaethon lepturus | reverse complement strand
GCTTCTGTTACCTGCTGAATCATACTGTGAGTAATAAACGTTTTGTGATCTCTTTTATTTTTCTTCTTGACTTTCCTTTCAAAGACACAAGAACCATAGGAAAAAATACTCCTTCAGAAAAGATCAATTTCACATGTTATAAACTGTAGGACAAGGTTTCAAGAGAGAAAGTCCTTCACAAAGTAAAGAAATTGCCATCCACCCAGCAATCAGAAGGTCACGATCATTCTCTGTGAGATAGTCCTCACATAGACCTTCCCAGAGGGAAAAGACTAGTTTAGCCATTTCTCCGTAATGGTGATAAGGAGAATAAAAAGCTCTTTTTACAGACCTGAGTAAGGATAAAAGAAAGGGTTCACATGAAATTCAACTAGAAGATACAGACTTGAATAACACTCCTTCTCTGCACAAGTACTTGAAGCTCAGGAGATCTCAGACAGAGAAGTGTCATCATTGTTTGAACAGTTAGCTTTTCACATCCCTTGTGTGTATTTTTCCAGTGGTTTGTTTTGGGTTTTGGTTGTAGGTTTTTTTGAATGCTTGTATACTTTCAGTGATTACAACATTCTGCATTAAGAGTTTCCATGGCTGAACTATATGGTTTGTAAAGAAATGCTTCCTTGAATTGCTTTAAGCCTTTGTGTGTTAGTTTTTCCTTGCTGAAATCCAGTACTTGAAGTCCTAGAAGAAACACTGAACAACCATTCTCTACCATGAACTCATTTCACAGTCCTCCAGCCATTGCTTTTCCAGCTTGAAAAGTCCTAAGCTGCTTGATCACTCCCTGTGCTGAAACTCTTCTATATTTTGATTGTCCTTGATATGTCCTTTGGATCTTTTCCAATAACGATATTCAAACGTAAGGCTGCCAGAAATACAGAGTGCTCAAGAGGTGGGAGTCATGGATTTATACAGTGCTGTAATAATGACTTCTACCCTGTTGTCTATTCTTTCATAATAATTCCTAACCTTACACCTGCTTTTAGAACTGCTACTGATCATTAAGCCAATGTTCTGGCAGAACTATCTATTTTAACCCCAACATCTTCCACTTGAAAGGCTAACAGGTAGCTGGTAACCCATCATTGAGTGTACAGTTAGGATTGATTTTTTTCCCCAGTGTGCACAACTTTTTTTTTTTTTCTACACTAAATTTGATCTGATATTTTTATTATCCAACCACCCAGAATAGTGAGGTTAATGACATTGCCCCCTTGTTCACAGATGAGAAACAGAAGTGTGAAGACTTACACAGGGATTTCAACAGAGCAGAGAGCAAAAGATGGGTCTGTTGCACCCTCATTTTCCCCCACGTGAGCAAACGTGATCCTTCTAAAGCTGCTTTAATATTCTTGTATACTTGCAGTGCTTGAGGGGGTCCACACAAAAGCTGCCATTTCCCTTTGCTTCCAGGTGTGGGGAGCATGTATACAGAAGGAAAAAAAATCTTACAACTGAACATGTGGATGGAAGATGAAATCCAAGAGATTTTAAGGAATGAAGAACAGCCAAAGAAGTCCTTAAATTGCCACAAGTTGGCTACAAGGAGGGGAGTTTTATGTCCTGTATGCCAAGGTGTTCAAAAGCATTTGTCAAAGCAGTTAGTCAAGCTAAATCTAAACCACCACCTAAAATATTGATATATCTCAACCAGCTTGCTGATGAGTCTGGAACAGGGAGTATGGAGTCAGTCGAGCCGCAGGAAGGTGATGTAGCTGGGATGTGGAGACCAGCACAGAGCCCTGAAGATGGGGCCCTGATGTTTCTTCTGCCACTAGAAGAGCAGGTTGTGTGCATTGCACAATGTCACTCGAAAGGCTGCTGTGGGCTGCTGTGAGCCACATGGCTACAAATGCACAGGCAACCTGTTCCTGCAGCCTGCTTATGGAGAGATCTGCAGCCATGGTGGCCTGGTGCTGCTGCACACCTTCATGAAAGATCACCAGCTTTTAATTTTGAAATTAATCTTGCTGCTTGCCCAGCTTTGCATTCAAAACCCCTCTCAGCAACAGCGCTACAAAAGATGTGACAGCATTTGGGGATGTAATGGAAAAGAATGCAGCAGGGACGCAGGTTTGGGAAGCATATGGGCAATATCCTGCAAATCATTTCCATATATAGCTGTTATTTCAGAGCAGATCTTGTGTATGTAACTGCAGCTTCTGTCATCTCTTTTTCTCTCCTACCTTCTCAAAACTTCCCATCTGTTTGGCTCTCAAATTAACTGGGCATTTTAGCACAATGGGCAAGCTCCTCCAGTCTATTATCTTGAAGGGAATTTTAATAACTTAGGCTCGCTGGCCTGCATATTAACTCAGTTTTCAGCAGTTTGCCACAGTTCTCTACAAAACCTGCTACATGTCACACATGGAGACTACCATGAGATTTCAGGATGTGCGTGTTCCCCATCCAATACATGTGTCAAGGAGCAGCACCCTATTGGGGCAGCACAGTCTCGTTAGCCCCAGATTAAGTTTATTCTTTCCATTTAGCACCACCTCAATGTATTCAGAAGGCCTCTTGGCCAATCTTGCTTGGATCCCATGAGCTCAGCTCGCTCATAGACTGACTCAACCTCAGTTAGCTCCACTCCATTTCCATGGGGCAGCATCAACACCACTGTGTCACAAGTGCCCATCTCACTGAAGGCACATTTAGTCAACACCCTGTTCCCTTGCATGTCAATCTTTTAAGAACATTTAAGTAAAAAGTAGACAGAGCTTTGGAAACCAATGACCCCTCTGCAACAGTGGGCAAGGGGCTTGCTGGGAGCATACTGTTCCTGCCCAGAAGAGCAGCCTGCAACAGGGTGAAATCTAACATTTCACTCCACATCAGGTTATTGTAGCATACATCATCTGGAAAGTGATTTCCTTAAATGACACCCACCTATAACTTATGAGCCCTGGTACTGTAGGGCAACTGCAGTCCAGAGAAAAACTGAAACTATCATATCGCTGGCCTCATGACCGCAATCATTTTTCAGAGCTGAGTTAAAGGCTCTCTCTTGCAGAGAAGTTTCTTCTTGCTTATATGTATGTTTATTGAAATGTCTGCTGGTCAAAACCATGGATGTTGAATACGTTTCTGACCAATATAAGCAAAAACCCACAAGGAACAAAAGGTCTGTATTACCTATATTGGAAATTCCTGTCAAGGTCACAATCTAGCCCAGCACGTGAAGAAAATTAGTAGCAGACTTTCATGCCTGAAAGCAGGCAAACACTTGGCTGGAGAAGAGCCCAAGGGCTTGACTAAACTGAAAACAATCAAGAGTGTCTTGGGAGCCTCTGTGAGCTTGGGCAAGACTCATTGCAAGCTTTCTGCTCTGACTTTCATTGTGGTGAAAAATCTAGGCTGCTCTCAGACTCACCATCCTGGGCAAATAAATGACTTCGATAACCAGAAGTGCCTTCTGCTACATCTGCCTGCACTGGTACTACACAGCTGCCCCAAGCCTATAAAAGATATTGCTGCCTGTCTTTTTATCCTTGTGCTGTGGGTTCCCTCACTAAGGAATGTCTCTTCCTCATGTGTATAGTCTGACAGAGTAAGACCTTGAGACACTTCCAACACAAGCTCAGGGAGCACCTACGCCCTGAGACAGAGGCTACGGCACAATCCCTTCTAGCCCGCATGCTGGTTGATGTGCTTTACTATGTAACATAGCCTAGAGGAGCTACCTATGGCCTGGAGCTCCAGACAATAATTAAGTTGTCGGGTTGCCCCAGCATTACAGTAATTGATGATTAAAGCAGGAACAGGACACCGCTGAGGCCTGGCATGCAATAAGGCTGCTCAGTTGCTCTCCTCCAAATTCAGGCCATTGAGCAATTTTGTTACACGCATCATGTTCCAGGTTGCTAACAGCTTCACTGTTTCCTAATCAGCTGGGGCAATTTACACAGTCTCCGGCTGTGTTGTACATCAAACCTCATTTGATTCTCTGGTATGTTGCAATACTACTAAAGACAACCATCCTTCAAAAATCCTTCCACACACATCATTCCCGTTCTTTAGCAGTTTTAGATGACAAGGACAACACACAGCTGTGTGTGCTGATTAAGAGTCCTTATATATTGCACTCAGCATACTTCTCTGCTTTGTTTTTGAAAGAGTTCTTTTCGCTAACCCTACAGTTCATACAGTAAAAGATTGATAATGACAATGATATCACTGAGCACAGGTTTGAGATGGAAACAACGACATTTTGTCTTGTCTCACACAAACAGCTCTACATCCATCCAGCAGAGATGCAGGCATCTGAACTCTAGCTTAACCTAGCACTAGCTTATCTTATTTTGATCTTTATGCAGAACAGAGAGAAGAAACTTGTGACATTGCTATGCATATGCTTCTATTGCTACTTTATAGATCACCAGCTCAGAATAGATCTTGGATAACAAAGGTCTCAGGTGACAGGGAGAGATCTCCTTCAGTCTAAAATACTGCCTAATTGGAAGCGAAGTGACTCACGACATGTTCCAAGCAAATACATTTGTATCATCAAATGCTTACCCATAGGCAGATGGCTGGAATTGCACAGTGGGGTTCCTTCTTGCAATCTGCTGCCACTGAGAGCTTTTTGAGCCAGATCCAAAACCTCTTCAAGTCAATGGGAGTTTTTTCAATTAACTTCAATAGAAGTTGGGTAGGATCCAGAGAATTAAGTGACCCTGGAGATGTCTTCTGGGCATCTGCTGGCACTCTCCAGAGAAGAATTTCCAACTCCTTTGGGTTTGTTTGGTGGTTTGTTTGGTTTTTTTTTATAGACAGTTCTCAAATGAAAGAGGTTTAGTTTATATTTCCAGAACTTCAAACTACAGGAAAGTCTTGGCCCTGTTGAAGTGAGAAGAAATTTTGCCTTGATAGGAATTTACACTTATGACTACCATTTGCTCTACTCCAGGAGTTTTACCATCTCAGAAAGCTGCTTAGATTGGCAAACTGGTTCTTGCAGTATCAAACAAGCAAGGCCAAACCTAAGCACCTAACCACTGCTCTTGAGTTGCCCCCTATAGCTCTATAGTATCTGGAAACTTTCCACCATGCCATTTCTTGGGAGCTTATAGCAGCCCTACCTATGAGATCTATTAACATCAGCCTTTCCATTCCTCCCACGCTTGAACTATTTTAAAATATTCTGCAGTTAAGCTGAAGTATCCATAAGTTTTTCATTAACCTGGTCCACTTCTCAGATGTCAAGTGTAGCTATTCCCTAGTTCAGTTTTATTTCTGCACAGAGCAGAAAAACCTACTAAGTACTCCTAAGAGCTATGGCATGGCCCATTGACAGTAATGCAGCTTTGATAAATTTATATGCAAGGCTGTGACAAGCAGGCTTGGTGGATTTTTAAAAGAAAAACAAAATTAAGCATAACTTTCACTGAAAGAAAGCAGCTCAGATATTCAGGACTCAGGCTTTTCAGATAGCCAGTAAAGAGGTCTACTGGGGATATGGCAAGTAAAAATTTCCTACATTTATCTCAGATTATTATATGCCTCTAGTAAAAAAATAAAAAAGGGGGAAAAATGTTCAGTCAACGGTGGAACAGAGTTAAAATAGTTCCTCAAGGTGACACTCCACAAAGAAAAAAAATAAAGCCTGTTCTGAAGCCCTATCAAGTGGGATGTGCTGTCTCACACTAAGTCCTGCTGGTGGTCAAGGGGACTGTATCCATTGAAAATTCATCTTCAGGGGTGCAGGACACTGGTGAAGGAAGGCTGCACAGGACGTGTTAAGTCAAGGGAAGGCGGGTCTTTAGGGAATCTCTATCCCTCCACCTTTGTATCCTCAACTGCTGTGCCTCCTGACATCTTAAGCCTAAGGAGGTGCAACCTGATGACTGTTCCATATACAGCTAAAAGAAGCTAATATGTACTGATAGAGAGGTATATATACTGATTCATAGAATAGTTTGGGTTGGAAGGGACCTTTAAAGGTCATCTACTCCAACACCCCTGCAATGAGCAGGCACACCTCTGACTAGATCAGGTTGCCTAGAGCCCCCGCCAACCTGACCTTGAATAGTTCCAGGGATGGGGTGTCTACTATCTCTTTGGGCAACCTGTGCCAGTGTTTAACCACGCTCATTGTCAAAAATTTTTTCCTTCTATCTAGTCTAAATCTATCCTCTTTCAGTTTAAGACCATTACCCTTTGTCCTATTGCAACAGGCCCTGCTAAAAAGTCTGTCCTCATCTTTCTTATAAGCCCCCTTTTAAGTACTGAAAGGCTGCAATAAGGTTTCCCCAGAGCATTCTCTTCTCCAGGCTGAACAATCTCAACTATCCCAGCCCTCATCTGTTCCCCCCGCAACAGGTCCATGTCTTTCCTGTGCTGAGGGCTCCAGAGTTGGATGCAGGACTCCAGGTGGGGTCTCACCAGAGCAGAGTAGAGGGGCAGAATCACCTCCCTCGACCTGCTGGCCATGCTGCTTTGGATGCAGCCCAGGATATGGTTGGCCTTCTGAGCTGCAAGTGCACATTGCCAGCTCATGTCTGGCTTTTCATCCACCAGTACCCCCAAGTCCTTCTCAGCAGGGCTGCTCTCAATCCCTTCATCCCCCAGCCTGGATTGATACCAGGGGGTTGCCCTGGCCCAGGTGCAGGACTCTGCACTTGTCCATGTTGAACCTCATGGGATTCACATATGCCCATTCCTTGAGCTTGTCCAAGTCCCAGTGGATGGCATTCAGTGTTCTGTTTATCTACCTAACCTATCTGGTTTAGGTTTAACCCGAAAAATTAAAGACTCTATCTTGGCATTCAAAAAAGGAAGCTCTTCTTTCTTTCCAATCCAAATTTTTCCTTTTTTTATAGGTAGAATACTCAGAATACTTAAAACAAGATGTTTGGATTTTGGAAGACATAATATGCTTTCAAAATTGTCTTTGAAAAAGTAAAACTTTGAGGGTTTTTTTGTTGTTTTTGAACCTGAATGCATATACGGGCCATTTTTAATTTGTGAACTTCTGGAAAGCCTGAACAGTTATCTAGCTCTGGCTGGAAGACCTAACTTGACACACCCCTGCATTGGCTTTACAATGGAAATCCTACAGGCCCACAAATAGAAGGGCATACACACTTCTTCCTCCAGTCCACTTTTGTTCTGTGCCTTCCACAGGGAAAATCTCTGCCTGGGAGAGAGTCCTGGGAGACTCTGTGGCTGCAAACCTGATATCAAGACACGTACAGACCTCCATCAATTTGAGGTTTTCCATCAGTTCAAGTCCTTGCTGCTTATTCCAGGCTTTCAAAAATATTAGCAGAAGGGTACTGAGGAAGTCAGTTTTCTGTTTGTTGACAACATCAGTGGTATCATAGTCCTAGCATGCAAGTATCTCCATGATGTAACATGATCCGCAGAATCTAAATCTCGATATTCCTAGAAGTATGACAATAGACAAAAAGGTCTGACTTTGTAAAGAGTCAAACTACTACAAGAATATTCTTCTAGGAGGTAATTTGATCTTTTTCTACCTTTTCAAATCAATCTCACCCAATCCTCCAAACTGTGTCCCGAGCTACGGAGTTTATATTTCTGTGATGTAAACACCAGGACAAAGTCAGTGTAAAAATCTTGCCATCAGTTAACTAGCTCAAAGCCTTCCCTATATTTTGTTTTGACTGGAATGATAAATAATTTATTTTCAGAGTACCAGATCTCAGAAATAAATTTCTAAAACAAAACTCCTGCAAAACACAATTATTATTCAACTCATTTTAACAATTCGATAAATACAGTGCAATGACTTCCGTTAGCTATTCTCCTAGCCAAGGTCTACTACATCATTAAATATTATTGAGTTGGGTCTGCCATTTTACTTGAAATTATGTGCCTGGCATTTTAGTCTATGGCCATAAATGCTGGAAATGTCAGTTATATAAGCATCCATCTTTTTCACTACTGTCTCCCATCAAACATTAATGGTAGGAGCTCTAATCCATTCTACACAGCCCCCGATATCTACATTTGCTAGGAAAGGAACTGTAACAGACCGCACTGACAACTCACAGTAAGTAATTACTCTTAGAAATATCTCAGTAAACTCAATTTGCTCCCAGAGGTCTTTTAAATTATATCTCGTTAGAGTGCAATGCTTTTTCAAATGACAAGGTCACACAAAAAAGCAAAACTCTATTTTATCTTCATCGGAGCTTTACCCCCCCACCATAAAACTGTTATAACACATAATTCCAAACAGATAGAGATATTGTGTTTTACTGTTGGAGCTCAGGAAAGCTATAAAGAAAGCAGAGCTGTTGTTTACAGTCACAATAAATTTGGAATATCGTATAGCATTCTAGGTGAGGCAAACACATCTACTAATGTCAGTTGAGTGGAAAAAAAGTACTTTTTAAAAAAAACTTTGCTGATAAAATAATTTTATTTTGAATTACACAAAAAACCTCATGAATCAGAAAATATGAATCTCAAACTATATTAATATAGCAGAACACACACTGTCTCATCACCCTGCTTATCTGTCTTGGTGACTTTACAGCAAGAGGTTATTGAAAAGCAACATGAATTATGTAGTTGACCAACAATTCTTATTTTACTACAAGTCTTGATAGTTGATATTCTTTCTTATAACCCCAGCTTCTGAAGCCATGCAATTCGGAAAGTATATGAAAAATATTCTTGTCATTGTTTTTAGGAAGAGCATGAAAATATGTTGTAGTGCACCCTGAGCTCAAAACCAAGAGCTAGATAAACTCTTTAAAAAACATAAGACTGATTTTATAGGCCAATCTCTTGGTATTGAGGAATGGGGTAGGAAAGGACTCCTCAGTCGTTAAGTCTTCACCAAACATACCAAAATGGTAGCCATGTAATCACATGGGACAATGAGAAAGACAACTACAGTGCAAAAGTAGCAACATAATCACATTTTAGCAGCAGTCATTTTGGGTAATAAAGCTCCATCTTGTATTAATAAATAGAGATTTCCATTTAACGGAAGAGAAGGAGGTAGAAGCAGCCATGCAGACCCTTCATCAAGGATATCCTTAATTATGTTCCCATTTGAAAAACTATACCTTTAAATGAATATGTACTTTTATTCTTAAATTCAGGTTATCATCTGGCACATTGAAAGAATGTGCAAAATCAAAACCCAGCAACACTGGTATATCTTAACAAGTAACTACCTCCAAAGAAATTCTCCAAGGAATTCAGAGGATAACAAGGTGCCATCATGCACAGAAATGATGGCACGGAAAATAGAATGGCATAGAAAAATGCACAGTCCAGTTTGAGAGCTGCTATACAGGGGATGGGATACAACATGATTCTGCAAGCAGAAGTAAGTCCAAGTCTTTCCAGAAATGTACCTAAATGACTGCACCTACTCAAAGCAGAGGTCAGAAAAGCAGGAATAACTTTGGAAGAATAGATGTCCTCCCAGTAAGGGGGTTTTTTAATCCTTTTCTTCCACAAGAATACTGTACAGGAGTGATTTGGGAGAGACTTGCAGGAAATTTCATGGGTGTAGCACAAGGACTGTCATAACAGTCAAGAAGGTTTCTGAGCAGCACTTCCACTTCTATACACTTTACCATCTTATGTTTGACTTATTTCTATTTTTTTCTTTGACAAGCACAGGCTGAGATTTGCAAAAGGACAGCATCAACAGACAATCATCTTACCCCCATCTTTCCCACAAAGTGTACCTCCTCTGAGCCCTGCCAATGAAAATAGGAGACTCTTCTTCTTCTGACAAGGGATTTTCTCATGTTATATTTCCTTGCATTGCTTAATCAAGACAATATACATAAAAGGGAAATATATAAATTAATGCTTATCATACAGACTACAAAGCTATAGTTTTAGCTTGGGACTGGAATGGAAGAGTTGCAAAGCCTCATTCAAACGTGGAGAAAAAGTTAAATGAATAAATTAAATTACACCAATTTAATAGAAAGCAAGATGTGAGCTTTCTAAACACAATACAACTTAACTGTGTGGTCAGCAACATGAGCTCAGACAAAAAAAGCACCCAGCATTGGGTTCTTCAGGCTCTCAGTGGCTTTTCTGAATTTGGGTTTTGCTGCTGCATTTCTGACAGCAAAAACCACATAACTTCCTGACAGGGGATGGCAAGGACTTGAATAAAATCTTGCTGACGTGTCATGCCTGCCTCTTGCTGCTACAGTGGAATTTGCTGTTATTTACCATGAGTAGAAACAAAAATTATATGTAAACTTAACCTATTTCTTCAGAGGCAGTGACTGAAATACAAAGGTATCTATGTATGCAGGAGACAGTGGCAGAACTCAGCAGAGAATTAAAGCTCTATCTTAAATGTATCTATCTGGCATAGTCCTTCTAGAGGCGTTAAGGGAATATAAGGGTGCCCAGACAGGTACTACAGGACTATCTGTTGGGAAAGAGGGGGTCTTTGGACCAGTTATACCAATGAGAATTATGAAGTCCTCTTTGAACAGGACAATGAGGGCATCAGGAGCTGGGGTGGGAAAATAATTTCTCCTCTCATGATATTTCTTTGATCTTCATTAAGGATAAGTGGCTATGAAAAAGCTTGTGGATGCAAAGCCTCAGAACAGTTATTAATGGATATATGACTGAAAAATCCCCTGTGAGGCACAAGAAGGCAGCTACTTGAGCACAAAGCAGAAACCACAGTGGAAGAAAATATGTTCTCCCTTCCGAGCTATCTCTGTAAGTCAGGGCACAAAGTCAGATTTGTGACTTTCTGTCCCTCCATCTCATGCACATGACAGTATCTGTGGACCAGTTGGTGCAGCAGTAAAAGTCATCCAAGAGCAAAAAATTAGATAGAATGGAAAATAAAAGATTGCCAGCACAGAATGTATAGATTGCAGGTCATTTCCTGTATCCTCGGACTACTTAGTCTATAATTTCCATGATCAACAAGGACTGTTCCTTTCCCTTCCCTTTTCATCTCTTCCATGCATTAACAGAGTTAGTAGCTCTGAGGACAGATTTTTTAAACATCTGACCAAGCCACTCTGCTCAAAGCTCCTCAGTTATTGAGCTGTGTGGTGAGAACTCCTCAGCAATGGTTAAGACTGTTCAATCAAGCCTCAAATAGGCCAAATCTGCCACTGATCTTCATCAGGTAACTTCATGACTTTAGGTTTATGCCCCTGCAGGTCTGCTCCACCTGACTTCATGCAGAGAGCTGTATCATTTTATTCCAGATGTAAATTTAACTAATAGCAATAGAATTGTTCTGATTCATGTCAACTAGGAATTTGATCCCATGACTGCAAAAGAGCTGAGCTAATTTATGTTTCTGAAGAAAACTTGGACAAACGTCTATATCTATAAAACCGTAGTCTGAGCTCCCTCTTACTATAATATCAAACATTTCAAAAACAACTCATAGTCTAAATTCTCTTTGCTTTTTTGGCACAGTTCTTTATCGAATATCCACAAAACCCTAATATATTTTAAGAAAACTGAACTGGTGTATAAAAAAAAAGTTAAATAAACATAATTGGAAGCTAGATTTGTCATTTTCTGTAGAAATATGCCTTGTCTCTGAATTCATTGAAGTTTTTTGCTGAGCTTTGATGTTTAACACAAAGTTTCATTTTGCCTTGCTCCAAACAAAACCAGAAGGTTTCAAAGCCCAAATGAAAATGATACATTAAAGTTCTGCACAACTTTTGCTTGAGGGAAAAAAAAGCTTTCATCAAAACCAGTTTTCAGTAGGAAAGCCCTAGGAATGAAAATTTTCAGCCAGCTCTACCAAACATCTGCATCCTTTCATTCTGACATTTTTACCTTGCTGATAGCGCTTCACTCCACAGTGAGTCACATTGATTTCCCAGAGCTAAACAGCATCTTTGCAGTCAGCACCTGCCAGACAGTGATGCCTGAGCCGTGCCATCCTGGGAGCACAGTCAAGTGATGTTGGACTCTAAAGATCCATAAGGTAGGATTTCCTCTTGGCTTCCTCTTTGTTTTCTGAAAAGGAAGGGGAAAGATTAGTAATTCACCACTGCCTTAATTCATCCTAGCAGAAAAAGCATTTCTAAAACTTCTAAGACTATTCAGTCTATCAGACACATCATTCCTACCTCTACAGGCTGTAAATTGAACTCAGAATAAGCATACAATACTTGGGTTGAAAAGGGCCTTTAAAGGTCAACTAATCCAAATGGCTGCAAGGAGCAGGGACATCTTCAACTAGATCAGGTTGCTCAGAGCCCCATCCAACCTGACCTTGAGTGGTTCCAGGGATGGGGCATCTACCACATCTCTGGGCAACCTGTGCCAGTGTTTCACCACCCTCATTGTCAAAAATTTCTTCCATCTAGTCTAAATCTTCCCTCTTTTAGTTTATAACCATTACCCTTTGTCCTGTTGCAACAGGCCCTACTGAAACATTTCTGCCCATCTTTCTCTGAAGCCCACTTTAAGTACTGAAAGGCCGCTATAATGTCTCCCCAGAGCCTTCTCTTCACCAGGATGAACAATGCCAACTCTCTCAGCCTTTCTTCATCGGAGAGGGGTTCCAGTCCTCTGATCATTTTTGTGGCCTCCTCTGGGCCTGCTCCAACAGGTCCATGTCTTTCTTGTGCTGAGGGTCAGGTCATCCAGAGTTGGATGCAGGACTCCAGGTGGGATCTCAAGAGAGCAGAGTAGACGGGCAGAATTACCTCCCTCAACCTGCTGGCCATGCTGCTTTGGATACAGCCCAGGATACGGTTGGCCTTTTGGGCTGCGAGCGCACATTGCCAGCTCGTGTCCAGTTTTCATCCACCAGTACCCCCAAGTTCTTCTCAGCAGGGCTGCTCTCAATCCCTTCTCCACCCAGGCTGGATTGATACCGGGGGTTGCCCCAACCCAGGTGCAGGACCCTGCACTTGGCCTTGTTGCACCTCATGAGTTTCACACAGGCCCATTCCTTGAGCTTGTCCAGGTCCCGCCGGTTGGCACCCTGTCTCTCAGGTGTGTCAGCCGCACCACTCAGCTTGATGCCATCTGCAAACTTGCAGAGAGTGCCCTTGATCCCACTATGTCATTGATGAACATATTAAACAGTACTGGACCCAATATGTCCCGCGCTGTCCCTGAGGGACACCACTTGTCACCAATCTCCATCTGCACATTGAGCTGTTGACCACAGCCCTCTGGATGGGACCATCTGACCAATTCCTCATCCACCCAATGGTCCACGCATCAAATCCATATCTCTCCAATTTAGAGAGAAGGATGTTGTGGGAGACTGTGTCAAAGTCCC
>NW_010529584.1:86380-138899 GCF_000687285.1 Phaethon lepturus | reverse complement strand
TGGGAGGGACTTTGCTCCTCCAGTCCCTGTCTTGCAGTCCATCCCCTCGAAAGGTTTGGGAATAGACACTGCCAGTGAAGGTGGAGGCAAAGAGGTCACTGAGTACCACAGCTTTCTCCTCATCCGTTGTTACCAGTCTTTCTCATCAAGGGTGACATGCTTTCTTTGATGTTCCTTTTCTGGCTGACATACCCGTAGAAGAAGCCCTTCTTTGCATCCCTTGACAAGTTCAGCTCCAGACATGCCTTGGCCTTCCTGAGCCTATCCCTACACAACTGGGCAGCATCCCTGTACTCTTCCCAGGACACCTGTCCCTGCTTCCACTGCCTGGGCATTTCCTTCTTGCCTTTTAGATTGCCCACCAGGTCTCCACTCAGCCATGCTGGCCTCTTGCCTTCCTTTCCTGATTTCTTACACCTGAGGTCAAGAGCTCTTACACTTTGTGGAAAGTGTCCTTAAAGATCTGTTGGCTCTGTTCTGCTCCCTTGTCCCTGAGGCCAGTTTCCCAGGGGGTCCTATTGACTGACTCCCTGAAGAGCTGGAAGTTGTTTTCCTAAAATTCAGGGCCTGAATTTACTCTTCTTCTGACCCGTAACCGTCAGGACTGTGAACTCCAGCAGTGCATGGTCACTGCAGCCCAGGCTGCCTCCAATCTTGATGTCACCAATTAGCCCACTTGTGTTGGTGACCAACAGGTCTGCTATCACATACCCTCTGGTAGGGCTGTCTGTTACCTGGCACAGACAGTTATCCTCCAGGATACAGTCTGATGGACTGCCTACAGCTCAGTGTCCTACTTTTGCAGCAGATGCTAGGGTGGTTTAAGTCCCCCAGCAGGATGAGAGCGTGCAAGTGCAATGCCTCTGGTAGCTGGAGTGAGAAGGCTTTGTCAATAGACCTCCTTGATCAAGTGGTCTGTAGCAGACACCCACCACAAGGTTCCCTTTGTTGCCTCAGTCTCTCATTCTTACCCATAAGCTTTGAACCTGCTACAGAGACAGCTCTTCACACTCTATCAATCTCTTGATGTAGAGGGCAATGCCTCCACCTCTCCTTTCTCACCTGTCCCTTTTGAACAGCCTGTAGCCAGACTCCAGTCATGGGATTTGTCCAAGTTTCAGTAATGGCAACCAGGTCGTAGCTTTGTAGCAGCACGGTGGCTTCCAGCTCCTCCTGTTTGTTGCCCATGCTGCATGCATTGGGGTAGATGCACTTCAGCTGGGCTGTCGGCTGTGTCACCTTTTTCGAGGAACACCCCTTAGTTCCTTTGACGTCTTTTGCTGCTGCAACAGGCTGAGGGACCTCACTAGCACCCTGTCCCTCTAACCTTGTGTGGGTGTGTCATCTACAGCTTGTCATGGATAAGCCTGATATTATCCCCTCCCCCTTTGAGTCCAGTTTAAAAGCCCTGAACAAAGACATACATGTGTTTCCATTTGCTTTTTTCCCTAAACTGAGTGGCTAACCTAACTCAGTGCCTGATGCTGTTGACATGCCTGAGGGATGGGATGCCATCCAGAGGGACATGGACAAGCTCAAGGAATGGGCCTGTGTGAAATGTGAAACGCATGGGGTTCAACAAGGTCAAGTGCAGGGTCCTGCACTTGGGTCAGGACAAGCCCCTGGTATCAGTACAGGTTGGGGGATGAAGGGGTTGAGAGCAACCCTGCTAATAAGGACTTGGGGGTACTGGTGGATGAAAAGCCAGACACGAGGCGGCAATGTGCGCTCGCAGCCCAAAAGACCAACCGTATCCTGGGCTGCATCCAAAGCAGCGTGGTCACCAGGTCGAGGGAGGTGATTCTGCCCGTCTACTCTGCTCTCTTGAGATCCCACCTGGAGTCCTGCATCCAACTCTGGAGCCCTCAGCACAGGAAAGACATGGACCTGTTGGAGCGGGCCCAGAGGAGGGCCACAAAAATGATCAGAGGGCTGGAACCCCTCTCCGATGAAGAAAGGCTGAGAGAGTTGGCATTGTTCATCCTGGTGAAGAGAAGGCTCTGGGGAGACATTATAGCGGCCTTTCAGTACTTAAAGTGGGCTTCAGAGAAAGATGGGTGTAAATGTTTTAGTAGGGCCTGTTGCAACAGGACAAGGGGTAATGGTTATAAACTAAAAGAGGGTAGATTTAGACTAGTTAGAGAAGAAATTTTTGACAATGAGGGTGATGAAACATTGGCACAGGTTGCTCAGAGATCTGGTAGACACCCCATCCCTGGAACCACTCAAGGTCAGGTTGGATGGAGCTCTGGGCAACCTGATCTAATTGAAGATGTCCCTGCTCATTACAGGGAGGGTGGATTATATGATCTTTAAAGGTCCCTTTCAACCCAAAGATTCTATTTTTCCATGATTCTAACTGGCAGAAGATTATCCACAGGTCTTGGAGGGTGTTCTCAGTCTCCTTAAGTCTTAAAGATCTCTAGTTATTTTTTCAATCTTTAAGTTTTTAAATCAAGACTGAACACATACTTCAAGAATATTAAGCCAGTTCAGCCACAGGTGGTTATGCTTGGTGCAGGACTCAGGGTAAAATTTAATGCATATAGGTCAGTTTAGAAGATCACAGTCCCTTCTCCCTTAACAATCTACAAAGCTATGCAATGAGCAACAGACTGTAATTAACCTTTGGCTACCCTTCCTCATTTCCCTAGTTGTGTTTTTTTTATTGCAATCCTACATAGACATAAAAATTAAAAACATAACAGCAAGCGTGAAATAAAAAAAATTAGATGGAGAGCAAATGAAACAAATTAAATGATCAAAGACACTTTTTTTTTCTTTTTTCCTTTTTCATCACCCTTTTTCTTTTTAATGTACAGATCCCACCTGCAGCTTTTCAGAACCACTAGAAAATGGAAATGATCTATCATATATACAGCTCTGCTGCAAAGATGCAGGGTCTGCTGTCAGTCTTATTCTCCACTTGCAGCATCACTAAACTCTCAGACATCCTTTCATAAGCAAGTCTTTTAACTGAACATTTTGTCTTCCTTTTACCATTCTCACCATGAAAATATCCTCTAGGCTATCCCCAAGGTGAAGAATGATCAGAAGTTTTGTGGTGTGCTGATAACAACCAAACATGGTGAGTCTCTCCAGCTGTAGTTTGGACTGTGGCTTGCATTTCACAAATGCATGGAGGAAGATCACAGGCATCCATTACCCATTTCACCTCTCTGCACCAGTCACTACCTTCATGACCATGGTGGAAGAAATCTGCCACAGCCTGCAGCAGGGTTAGCTATTGCAAATCAAGCTGGTAGGGGGAAAAGCAGTGGTGGGATTATTTTCCCCCCAATTTCCCACTAGCCAGCAGTTTGGAGTCGGAGCTGTAGCCAAGCAAGCGTCACTTTCAAACAAAACACATAGGCTCATTGACAAAACTCAGAGAAAATCCATTAACTCCTACAAGGCTTAGTCCCGATTACACCACCACTGCTGAAACTGTGTGCCGGCCCATAAGCCGCTACAAATGAAGTTGAACTTGTGCCACTTCGTGTTTCTATAGCTAAGAATGGGCTATCATCATTTTAATGCCCAATATCACCCACAAGACCATAAACTTTTAACGCGATGATAAAGCCAGGCTTTAGCTTTTTAAGTAATCTGCATCTTGACTACCTGTCCAGTCAACTTTCTCCTTGCCAGTTATACTGAGGGGCCATAAACAAAGGGGAATGAGAATAGCCAGTAAATTAAAGTGCAGGCAACTGAAAAGGTCACAGTAGTATGCTTTATTAGTGTCTGCCACTGAGCATATAGCATGTTAAAATTCATACACTGGTCTTTCAAGAAAATAGAAACAATCTCTAAAGTGTATGAGAAATCAATCAGCATGCATCGACTCTACTAAAAGTGATTAGACTGGGTGTAACTCAAAAGGCCTGTGGGTATCAAGAAACAAACCTCTGTTTACTCTCTGCTGCCTTAATGGATGGGAACTCAGAGAGGGACTAAATGACAGATGCTTGCATGTATTTCAGCAATACTGCATATGCAAAGCTAGTGAGAGGAAATGAAGCAGCAAGGATTCCGATGCAGTTCCTTTTCCCCCATGTTGAAATCCTAACAACAACAACAACAAGTGTTATATTCAATTATTAAATTCAACAGGAAATTTTTACCTCAATTATCAGCTGTTGAGGTTGTCAAGGATGAAATAAAAAAAAAAAAAGAGAGATTGCACCCTCAGCTGCAGATTGCTCACTTTTTTCATGAATGGCCTACAGTGTATCAGCGTCAAGGCATAGATCCACAACCCTAAGTGAATCTGCTGTTTTTAATACTCTTGTTGCATTCAGTCTCATCCGCTGGAGGAAACTACTGGATCTCAAATGGGATCTCTTGGATCGTGAGTGCTTTCTGGCCTGTGCGTCTCAGGAGTACCTGGTATGGGCAGCACTGATCTTTGAAAACTGCGTTAAGCCAGTTATCATAACACACCGCACAGGGCAATTTGACATCAGCTTGATTAAAAACGACTGCTCGCTTACTGAGAACAGCCTGCTTGCTTTTAGTCACTAGGAGTGCAGCTGCTGTAGGGTATGTCCCTTTAATTCCACAAGCAAATTATTAGAAACAAGGCTGGCCAGATGAAGTCTCTTTCTAGGAATTGGCTAATTTTGAACATGGATGTTTGTGACTATAAGCAGAGAAGAAGAATTAGAGGGAGTTGACAGTTCTGAAACATGTTATTTGTGATCAAGTCCACCACACACTAATGAGACACAATGTCTTGCCTGCAGCACAGCCTGATATATTTTTTGTCACATAATTATATGCTACTGTGGCAGAAGATATTTTCCACAATGATTTTCTTTCTATCTATCTATCTACCTATCATGGTGGAGTGGACCAGCAATTTGCAAAAACCTGTCTTTAAGCAATGATAAAAGATAAGTAGCGTTTGGGCTTACCATTTCTCTTACAACCTGACTAAATGCTCAGGCTCACTGATTCAGAATAAATATAGGGTTTTTTCTACTTTTTCCTAAAGAAGGATATGAGAGTTGTTTTCACAGCTGCTGGATTCATCACCACCATAATTTTATTCTCCCACAGAACCAAACACTATTGTACTTCCATGCTGTAACTGCAGTCCTGTGGTCACAAAACAGCACCTCTCCTCTGGGTGTTCAAGAGTGTGAAATAGCCAGAGAAGATGCCTGCGGTTGGTGTAGCGAATTAGTGCTTACATCTCATCACTTATCAAAGAGGATGGAGTGTAAATCCTCAGACACACCACAGTGTCTCTTCCTTCACTTGGAGGAAAAAAAGGCACATACAACTTTTACTATATTGTTAAACACACTGTCTTTTGTCATGCTTTTGTCAGCTGCAGAGATAATTTTACCAAATTCTAGTCCCCACAATGGCTTCTTCTCTCAATTATTGTTGTCACAGATAATGAAATATCATTCAACAACACAGTTCTGCACTGAGCCTTACTGAAACTGAACTAACAGTCTTGTCTCAAGATTAAGTGGAGGTTTAACTCAGGAGAAAAGCTGTCTGTGGAAACATGACCCAAACCTGAGTGAGATGCACCAGAAAGATAAAGCAGCACATAGATTCCTGGGGTTAAAAATGTAAATCATACAAAAATCCTGTAAGAAGGAGACCTCGACTTTCCTGTACTCCCATCTCAAAATGCCTTGACGACAGGCTTTTCCAGCACAGGTTATATCAGCTCCCTCTTGGCCCTGCTACTATCGTCAAAAGTGCATCCAACAGGGAAATACATCTATGAAGCTGCAGTACATTTTCTGGAGAGTTTCACAAGTACTAAGGACTCTGCAACTTACACTCCGCAGACCCTGTCTCCATGTTACATGCGGTATCAGTATGATAGTTCCCAGACAGGATGCAACCTTTTACATACAACACTCAATGTACAACAGAAATAGACATACTCACAGCCCAGCACAGGAGGGAAAAGATGAATAACAAGCACAATTTCATTCTTGGGAAAAGGTCCTAAAAGACGTTTTTGTACCCTTTTTATACCTTAATAAAACTTGTTGACACATTCCGTAAGGTATATATGTCCTTAATAAACTCTGGGTACTGTGTGCTATCTGTTTCTATAACTTAGTAGCAGATACATTGCAGTTACGTTAAAAACTCATGTACCTTTTTTGATGACGAATTACCGCTCTTTCATAAAATTATAGCCAGATTATACCTTTGCAACCTCTTATCTGAACCACATCTTAATAATATTGAACAGTGATTTCCCTCCTCTTAGCCAAAAGAGAGTTTGGACTAATCATCACTCCAGGCTCTGCCACTGGCTGGCCCCAGGTAACAACACTGTCTTTGCCGTTCATCCCCCATAAAAGCCAGACCTTTGCTTCTTTGGAACAAGCAGCTGTTTAAGCAAACATCCCTTCTTTACTACTTAGATATGAATTTGAAATGCTTTGGGCAGTCAACAGAACTTTGCTGGGTCTACTGGCTGTCTGTCCAGGTGCCAAGGGAACACTAAGGAGAATTAATCAGAGAGTCATAAAATGGTTTGGGTTGGAAGGGACCTTAAAGATCATCTAGTTTCAACTTCCCTGCCATGGGCAAGGATACCTTCCACTAGATCAGGTTGCTCAAAGCCTCATCCAGCTTGGCCTGGAACACTTCCAGGGAGGGAACATCCACAACTTCTGTAGGCACGCTGTTCTAGTGTCTCACCACTTTCAAAGTGAAGAATTTATTCCTAGTATCTAATTTAAATCTACCTTCTTTCAGTTTAAAACCATTACCCCTTGTCCTATCACTATACTGCCTGATAAAGAAGCCCTCCCCACCTTTCCTGTAGGTACGCTTTATGTACTGGAAGGCTGCTATAAGATTTTTCCAGAGCCTTCTCTTCTCCAGGCTGAACAATCGCAATTCTTTCAGCCTGTCCTCACAGGGGAGGTGCTCCAGCCCCCTGATAATTTTTGTGGCCCTCCTCTGGATCTGCTCTAACAGGTCCATGTCATTCTTATGCTGGGGGCCCCAGAGCTGGACGCAGGACTCCAGGTGGGGTCTCACCAGAGCCGAGTAGAGGGGGAGAATCATCTCCCTCAACCTGTTGGCCACACTGCTTTTGATACAACCCAGGATTCTATTGGCTTTCTGGGCTGTGAGTGTGTACCAGCTCATGTTCAGTTTTTCATCCATCATTTATCACTATTAATAATTAAGTATATATTAATAATATTAGTTATCACTATTTCATTATGTTACTGATGAAGGACATACTGAGTAATATAAAGCTAGTGTCTGTCATGACTGTTGCATGTTTCCTGCTTTTAGTTTGAATTCTACACAGCAGGTTAACAAGGTGATAGGCGTAAGTGATATTCCTAAATGTGATGAATCAACAGCTCCCATTGAGTAAACTGTAGAATGAATTGCGCTCAGCTGTTTCCCCACCTATTTATGACCTATAAAATTGGCTTTATTTCCCTGTGTTTAAAAGATCAGTTCACAACTTCTCTTCCTTTTGGTTTGGGATTGGCAGGAGATCATTGAAGGCTGTGAACCAAGAGGTCACGGAAAGAAAAGATCTGATGGGAAATTCTCCCAGCCTTAACTGGGTGTGAAACTGCAATTCTATCCCAGCAATTAAAGGTTTGATTTCATTCCCTTGAAATCCTTCAGTTGTCATTTTTCAGAGATCTGCAGAAAGTTACCTTCCTTGGACTGAGCATATTATCACAGAGACCACTAGAAAGGGACATAACTTACAGTATTGCTTCCAACAGAACTTTTTAGTCTTTTCCAGTTGAGTTTCTTGTCAGTCTGTGACTCATATTTATCTTCTTTTCTTGCTCATTAAAGCTACCATCCTTACAGCTGAAAATGCTAGGAGAGGCTTTGGTCTAATCAAAGCAAATCCCTGTCAAAGTAAATCCTCTTTCCAATCTCCTTTACATAGGCAGTTTGTTCATCAGCAGAAAGCAGAGCTAGGAGAACATGGTGGGGAACAAGAAGAGAAAATATGTTTCCAGTGGCTCCCAGGAAGCTGATTTTTACCAGGATGTCATATCCCATTGCAAACAGCTGGCTCACTGTTCACTAATATTTTGCCCATGATGGATATGCAGACATCCCTTAAGAAGAGCCATTGCTATATATACATTTTCCATTTGTGGCATCCCTGGGGCTCTCTAGAAGCCATTGGGTAAGAAACAAACATGTTGCAAAACACATCTGTTGCTGACCAGGGAGGTGTCACTGGTCCCAGTACCAACTGAATACTGAGGATTACAAGGATACACATCAGGCAGATATTTCCCAGAGCCTGCAAGCAGAAGCATCTACAGACTACCTGTATGTGTCCCTTCATCGCTGAAATGGCCACAGTTCCTCAAAAGAAAATGAAAACTCCTATGCTGAGCATCTAATATGTACCATCTGTAGCAACTGAAGATTTTGAAGGGTGCAGCGTCACTACATTCCGCCAGCCCAACCTAGCAGATTAGAAGGACAAAGACAGATTTTAAATCAAGTTAAATCCAGCCAGCCAGCAGGTAGATTTAAAGACTTTCTTTAAAAATACCTCCTTTTCCTTTAGGAGCAGTTTGAACTCCGAATGCCATGCCAGGTAGTTTTTGCAGACAGAAGAGGGGAGTAGGATATGTTTTAAGGGCTTTTCACCTCAATACCATTAGTAGGAGAGACTGCATGGTCCAGTGTCTACATCACTAGGCTGGAACTTACATCACATCTAGAACCATGCCAGGGAGCACCATGTCAAATGCAGACTCAACTCTTGGGCCAAAAGCAGGAAAAGGCACAACAGCACCATGCTGGGTCATGTTGCTTAGCTCTGCTGGGAGCCCAAGCTTATTAACTGCAGTATGGCACATCACTGATGTGAGTGTGCTGCTCAGGGAACACAAGGGAATGTTACTTGCCAGGCTGCAGCATGATGCCGTTGATCTCCCTTGACTGGCACTGCCACAGCTGCCCCCGCACCAGGCTCCACGGCACAGCACAGAGTGCCCCTTCAGAAACCCGAACACGGCAGCTGGCTCACACACCACACATTGCATGGCACGCTGGGCAAGGGTCTCCACCTCTCCCTTGCTTTCTTGGTTTTTGTTCTTTTTGAAATATGCTAGCTTACACATTTTCAGAGCACTTACAGAGTTTTGGTTTTATATCGTAAGATATTTTTTAAAAAAGATTCTGGTGTCTACAAGAAGCAAGACTTTCCCACTGTGGTCAGCAGCAGAATTACACATGTGTTCTGAGGTAGATTTCTAGGCTTCTCCAGTCCTCAGGAGAGAAGAACTAGTCTTACAAAGGATTCTGCAAAAATAGGAATCAGGCCAAAATTTCTCCTAGGTCAAACACCACTTCCTAATTCTAGATGGGAGATGCAAACAAAACCTAATACCTCTGGCAGCCTCAGAAACAGAAGTCTTTCGTATCATGAACTTGGCTTCATTGGAATAATTTCAGGACAGACTAGTTTAAATCAGGGCAAAGCATGGACTTGATCCCTTACCACTACACATACTCTAACTACAGAAGGCAAAATGAAGCATTGCATATAAATATGTAACAAAAAATTAGCGGTAAAAACTTGAGCAAAACCAAAGTCTGTCCACAAAACATTTCAGTTTTAACAAAAAGAGTCTGTTTAGACAAAATTCTCTATCATCAAAAAACTGCCTCACTGAGCTGAGGCGACAAAGCTGCTGTGTTTTTCATCACCTGACATCTTTCCCTTCTGGAAAGAGCATCTGCTGAGATAAAGGGATAATTCTGACATGTTGGTATTTTACAACAAAGACCTACGTGAAAATTTTCCATCAAAACTGTTAAGGTAAACTGGGCTTTTGATTAAATAGGAAAAAGCACAGTTTTCCACTAAAAAAAAAAAAACCAAACAACAAAACAAAACCACCCCAAACAGAAAAATCTGTCTAGGGTTTTGCTACTGAAGTGCTTCAAAAGAAAATTAAGTTCCTTCTCATCCCCTGAGATCCTACTCTACCCAGGTGGCCAAGCATCCCAGTTGATCTGTCCATCTCACACGATGGACAGGGACTCTGGAGGAGAGATGCCAGCTCTCTCCGAGGGATAATCACTAGTCACTAATCACTGAAAATATACTTCAGATAAGGTTTCCAGCACAGAAAGAGAGGAATGTACAACTTCAGGAAAGCAAAACCAGACATAAGGGTTCACCAGCTCATGTATACTAGCATCATTGTAGACATCTTCTGAGCTCATCTCAAAACTCATTCCTCTTACATTTCTCTAGTTATTTGAAAGTGGTGGGATGAGAAAGTAGCGGAAAAAAGTGTTTCAAGCATCAGGAAAATGGACTAATAAAGAGGCAAAGGGCTAGTGGTAGATTTTTATAGGCTCTTGCCTTGAAGATGGATTCATATACGCGCTCCTGCCTGACTTGCAATCGGTTTACTGCACTTTTCTTTGCTTGGCCATCTACGCGGGCTGAACGTTATGTCATTTCTCCTCTGTGGTCCTCTATTCCCTCATGACCTACTGCTCGTGTGAAGTGGAGTATCCACCAAGCAACACTCCCCTGTGCAAAGCAACTTCATGCTGAGATGCTCTAGCTAAACCAGGGATTAACAAGGAATATTATTCCTCACCAAGACCTCAAAAAAAAAGTCTTAAAACCGTGAGTTTAATCTAACCCTGCATGTAAGGAGCCTGTCTCTGATACCATCACAGGTATGCCTCTCTACTGCAAAGAATAATCTCTATCAGCACTTTCAAGGGGGCAATAATCCACCTGATGATCAATCTGGCACACCAGATGGGACCCGGCACAAACCTGGGGGAGAAGTTAACAGCCTCTCTGCTTCTGTCCCCTGTGCAGGTGATGTCTGTACTCAGCACCACTCTCTTGCACTCTGGCTGTCCTTAGCTCATTGCCTCCCCAAACTAGGAACTGCAGACACTGCATAAAAGAGCTCAGTGAATTACATTTTTTGACCTTTTTTTTTTAATTCAAATGAGATTCATGTTCAAATCAGACTTTGGGGAGAGGTTCAAGGTTAATTCTTTTTTTTATCCAAATGTGGCTCTCCCATCCTTCATTTCAACCTGCAAAAATACCTCTGCTCGGCATTTTCTGACAGCCCTGGCTTTATCTTCACCAGCTGCTGAGTGGCTTTGGGCATACTTAGCCTGTTCTCAGCTAAGAAAGTCAGTCTTAACAAAAAAAAAAAGAAGAAGAAAAAAGTAAGCCAAATGAGAGTATTTTGTTAGAAGAGGGCAGAAACGAGACCATTTATCCCTGAAATAAAAAAGCCAGGGATGGTGAATGGAGGATGCCTCCCATGCCCATGGGAACCACCAACACAAGGTGCATGTACAGGAACGCTCTCACCACAGAGTCCCTAACTCTGTGCCCTTATAGGCATTGCTGCGGTCAAGACACCGCACAGCTGGGGAAGTGAGATGTGCGGTACTGCATGCACCAAACCCCTTCTATTTGATTCAGCAAGTGGATAGTTTTGCTCTTGGCTGCATAAATTAAGTTATCTGTCTATCTCCTTCATCCTCAGTTTCCCTCATGTCTGCAAAAACCTAATACTTAGGGAAATCAAAGGAGAATTACTCCAAATTCTTGAAAAATCCAGCTGAATGGCACTGTCACAGCTCCGGATGATTGCTACTGCAGAGACAGTCCCAGCTCAGCTACAGGGAAAGGAGGGGAGCTGGTGTGTCACGTTTGGTGGGTTATGTCAGTGTCAGTGTGGTGAGCAGGAGTGAATTAAGCTGCTCTAGTAATGCGTGCCCTCTTAGGCAGGACTGAGCTTAGTCCAGCAAAATGAAGCTGCATATGACTTAAGTATTTAGACAGATAAATGTGAATATCTGTGCTATAATAAAGGAGTAATTTGTGTGAAGGGAAATTGCATTATGCTTATTCAAAGTCAAATTTATTTCTTCCTTTTCTTATTAGGAAACTAATTTTAAAAATCCCAGCCTCAGGTCAGGGTTATACTTATAGGGCTGATTTAGTATCTGGCAGTACAGAATTCAAAATTCCTACAAAATTCCTCACTGTAGTCAATCAACAGCATAAGCCCCCTACTCAGGCCAAGAATTTTCTATTTTTCTTTTAATTAAAAAATAGCTTGGGGGCATGTAAGGCTTAAATTACTTGCATAAAGAAAAATGATTCTCTAAGAAACCTATTAGGAGATACTGCTTGAGAGCAACAGAAGCCCTTCAGAATAAACAGAAGTTTAATTTGTTTAAGATAATGAGAGGAGGGGAGATATTCCAGAGACTTTTCTTCAGCTCGTTTTGGACTGTCATTTTCTGCCCTCAAGCCATAGTGGAGTTACCTTGGAGAAGATCGAGAAAGAGCTGTTGGGGGAAGAGTCAGTCACTTAGCAGAAATGTGTCAGGAACTTGTCTGTGTGTAGATCTCCACCAATGTAGGTTTATTTAAAATAGGCAAACCTTGGATCCAAGTCAGTTACAAAAATACAACCCAATGATCTCTACAGCAGTTTGGCTTGCACATCAACTGGTAATTTTATGACATACATGTTGTTAGTTGCATAAAGCACCTGTAAGCTCTAAAGCAAACAAGAGTAGCAAACAACCTCCACTGCCCCCAAGAAAATAAAAGGGGAAAAAGTAAAATCCAAGTCACACACTTTTCGGCTTCCCAAAGCTGCACTGGACTGGGGACCTGGAGTCCCCTTGCCTGCAGCACAGCAACCATGTGCTTAGGCAGCCTGTCTGCCTGCCCTTGAGGGGGATGCAAAAGCCCTGTGCCATCTGAACACAGGAGCACAAACATTAAAGCCAAAGAGGACTGTGAGTTCTAATTTTTAGCTGGCAGGCAGGGAATAAACACCATCAGGTTATATTGGGTCAGCTGGAGCCACGAGCATTTTGATCAGAATCTACATTTACAGGAAAATTACACTTTGCATCCCCAGACAAGTTAACTCGTGCATGCCCTTCCCTGGCCAGGGTGGTATGTATTTCCATGGTAGGGTGCTGCATTTCCAGCAAGACAGGACCTGACAGACAGCCTGTTCAGCAATCTCCTTTAGCAAAGCATCAGGAATATGGCACACTCCACTACACCACTACCACCCAGCCTCCTAATTTTCTCATGATATCCCTCATTTTCACTTAAATGATGCAGAATCCTCCTGCATCTCACTCTCTAATAGCAACACTGGGGAAAAAAAAAAACCACAACCACATAGCAGGAAATGGCAGATTAGGTTCAGAATGAGCCCTCTTTCGGGGTGCAATGACCACATAATAGTGTTACACTCTAGTTAGGCTTAAAAGTAAAGCCTTTAATTTGAGAGCAGATTATAACATTACAGTGACCAGATTCAAGGCTTAAATAACTGAGAATTTCATGCAAAAATATGGCTGGGATCATTTAAACACTAATAAGCTGTTGCCTTGGTCTATCTGGGGCTCATTTAAACGCTAATAAGCTGTTGTCTTGGCCTATCTGCAGAATAACCAAAAAGGCATAGATAAACTTCCAAAAGGCTTTCAAAGAGCAGCTGTGACTTTTGAACTATTCTTCTGCAAACGGATCACACACAGTGAGGGGGACAGACCAACCTGATGCTGGTAAGGCTGAAGAAAAGCAGAACATCACACAGAAGGAGGTATTTCTCCCTCATCACCAGGACAGGAATGTCTTTCTTCCCTAGCTGCTTAATGAGGACTTCCCTAGCCTTGCGGCAAGAGCCCTCTGCAGCTCTCTAGGCAAAAGTGAAGACCAAAGAGCACCTATCACTCCAAGTCCTGACCCTTCGTTTGCTAAGGAGTACAGAGGAATTCAGCTAAGGAGAACAGAAGGTAAAACAAGACAGGGAGTTCAAATTTTGTGTTGAAAACTTCTCTATTCTCTTATGCTTTACATCTTGCGACACAAATGTATTAGAGCAGGGTTTCTCTGTCTTTGTAAACATGTGGATCCTCTCTTGGCTTATCTGATTGCGTGTGATCCTGAGCTGGCAGCTCCTCCAGGCCCAGAACACAGGCTGCGGTCCCAGGCTGGGAGCATTTCTTCCCCACTCCAGTCTGCTGGAACTTAGCAGTCAACAGAGCTCCAAGACAGCAAGCGGCTCACAAGCCAGTGTAAGTACTTGCAGCTTGTGGCTTTGCCTGGGTCTTATGGTCCTGCCCTGATGACCAGGAACCAGTGCTGCCAGCCCGAACTGCTGCCAACGCTCCATCGTTCCTTTTTAAGATTCCCAGTTACTGGCAACCACATCACATAGCCAGCACTGACTGCTGAAATGAAACAAACTTGACTTCACTAGGTGTAACATACCTTGAGGCGAGAAACAGCCTGCAAGAGAGAGAAGCCTTCACTGTGACCCTACCAGGACGCACAATTCACGAAGGAGCTGAGCACCAGGAAAGTGGCCCATTAGGAGAAGACAAAAGCTATATCATTTCTTAACTGACTGCGTGTTTTGTGGCACTTGCACGTGCGGTCATCTGGGAGGTGGCAGCAGAAAGTTGCACGGTGGCAAACTCTAAAACTATCTTTCAGGTGAAACTGCCACCGCAACAGCAGCGGTTTATGCTGACACGTTAAACTTTGCGTGGAGAGAGAAGAGCTGCACCACACTCTATTCAAAGGCAGCTGTAAGAAGCTGTCACCTCTTTGTTGTTAGTGACCAGCTCTGATCTCACCCAGATGACCTTAACATGTGTCAACGTAACCAAAATAATACAGGTCTGACCTGGCAAGTTTGATCCTGTGGCTGCCA
Source organism: Phaethon lepturus (assembly GCF_000687285.1). Lineage (NCBI taxonomy): Eukaryota > Metazoa > Chordata > Aves > Phaethontiformes > Phaethontidae > Phaethon > Phaethon lepturus. The sequence goes on along the minus strand of NW_010529584.1, from coordinate 124,152 downwards.
AAGCTGGATTCTTCCTTCCACACCTCCTGCTGCTAACAAACTCTGGGATATAAAGAGCATTTTCAACGGCTCAAAGAAGCCTTTTCAATACAGAAAAAAGAAAAAGGATTTCATGAGCTGAATGTAGAAATCTTGCAATGTGCTGAAACTTCTCTTATTTATATGTATTTTTTTAACTACAGGGTATTTAGTTAGCTAGCAGACCCTGTACAGACAGAGCAAGCATTACCCTTTCCAGACAGGTATCATGCCATCTCTAAAGCTTTATGCACGGTCTCTGCCCCTCGCCTCTTAAGGTCTTAAACCTGTTGTGTAGTGGAAATGAAACCAGGCCCATCTCTAAAAGCACATGGTAGCCCCTTGTACAAGATGGGTCAGAAAATGTGCTAGCAGCAACCACTTTAGAGACCCATGGCACAGACCTTCTCGGCTAGAGAAGAAAGAAATATATTCTGCTGGGCTAATTAGGAGATTGAGCAAAGGTAACACTGTCATGTTTTCCTGCTTGTTTTAAAGAGTGGAAACTGGAGAGAGAATTTAGTGTCAGGTTTCACTACAAGAGATAAAAAGCGATGGGGACATAATAAATATAACACCTTCTGCCTGGGTTGCCTGGGATACAGCATCTAGAAAAGATAGACAGAGTGGGTGAAGTATGAACCGGTCCCAATTCTCACAGCAATCATTGCCACCAGAATGCATTCATGTTGTGCCATTTTCCATCTTGTTATAATCTTTGTCACAAGAACGAGGTTATTGGACGAGAAAGGCTTTTCCATATTAGCTTTAGCAGCACTGCTGCCACTTCCTTGATCTTTTCAATATTCTGTAATCGATCGGTTTGCCATCCCAATTTCCCCTTGCTTACAGCCTCTGTAACTTGTAGCTGGCCAAGCAATTCAAGTAGATAAAGGGCCACTGAAAAATCCCTGCCTTGTAGCACTCCGCTCCACAAGAGTAATCAAAGGTCAGGGGTCACATCTTTCGGCGGGTGTAAATAGATGTAGCTCCAATTATGCCTGTTGGGTTTATTCCCTGCTATAGGTCTTGAGCAAGCAAGGACCATTCTGCAGTCTGTTGAACAGGCCACCACTCTACAGAAATGCCAAAATAAACTGACAGTTTCCATTAAAAGATGCAAAATCATAGTGTCTTGTTCTTTCTATGGCAATTCTGGCTAAATAAGAAAAAAAAATCACAAATAAAGAAGAGGAAAAACTAAGATTTAAATCGCCTATAACAGTTCTTAAATTCAGCTTTGTACTGGAGGCAGGGCTCTGAATCTCTTCTAGCAGTGCCTAGATCAGCCCTTTGCAAAGGCACAAAATCCCTAAGCAACTTGTTAAAGCCTGCCACAACTTAATACTGCTTTTCCATTTACTTCACCGAGCCTTAAAGTACTCCTTTGGTCTACAACTTGATTTTTCTTCTGTAAAAGGGGAATGACGGTATTTTTTCCATCTCTAAGTAAATGCAGAGTTTTTAGGACAGGGATTCCAAACTCTGGCATGCCTAACACTCACAATAGGCAAGTCATTTCAAAAGGTACTTGCCCCAGCACAGCCTACAACCACTACTCATACCAGGGGCAGAAGTTGTTAAAATACGTTAGCTGGCCAGTTGTATGGGTGACGATTCCCTGCCAGGGCAAAAAGCATTTCTTTACATGTTATGTAGCATCTAATGCACGGAAAACCTGGTCTCCATCTCATTAGGGAAATAACAACCCTGTTGCCTGCTGAAACGTGAGCTCCTCTTTGCAAGAGCCAATATTGGCAGAGCCGCTCTGGCAGCACATGAACCGCGTTCCCCTCACACTCGTTTGGACCCCTGCGTACAGAGCATCACCACGGTATCGGCATCCCGCGGAGGCAGCTCTGCCCAAACGCATTTGCAGGGTGAGGGCTACCGGATAGCACGTCATTCACCAAAATTGCCATCACAAACCCTGTGCGTCTCTTCAGCGGCGAGAACGTCATTCTCGCTCGGAGAGCGGGGGTCCGGAGGCTGCCCTCCAGCTTCAGTCTGCCAGCTGATGTTGCAATTACCAGGCAGCTCGCAAAGGCTGTATGTAAATTTATAATAAAATAATCAATTGGGGAGAACAAAGTGCTCCTGCGAGTGAGATGCTTGCTGCATTGATTGCATTGGGTATGGACACAGCACAGCGAAGGTCAGCACAGAGCAGTTCTACAGAGGCTGCTTGTTTTTTCACTCTGCAGAAGAGTGTTTTCTGTTTGCAGTCCTACAACAGAGCATTAAAAGGATTACACTGTGTATACCGGCAACACACTTTCCAAAACATAGGATAAAGCATAAATGCTCAGAAAATTACAATATCTTTGAACTTTCCAGATCAATCTGATCCAACTACATACATCATTTTAAGTTTACAATACACCTCTTGACATCAAAGGAGGGGGAAATATAAAGGATAGTGGGTTTTTTTTAATCAGGCTGATTAGAGGAACAGCTGTGACATCTTTTCCATGGAGTTTCAATAATTCAGTGATTTTATTTTAAATTGCAGTATTTTGTATATCTTAATCTCTTGTTTTATTTGGCTGCTTTTGAATTCATTTCCTGGGAGCTCTTGGGTTAGAATCCTGGTATTGATTTTTTTTGTTAATGTTGCATTTTAGGTTTTTAATGTTCATAAGAAACCTGAACTGGGAACAATTTGGTTTCATATTAGTAAAATGAATTCATTGAAGGAAATTAAACAAATAATCACCAAAAAAATCACCTTGTACTGATCTGATTTATTATGGATCCATTTCTCTCCCACTGGAGTTAACTTTGAGGTCATTGTCTTTACTCCTAAACAGTTCATATCTATTGAATAGAGACATACAGTTCAATATCAGCACGTAGACTTGCCAGAAAAAAAGCTGCTTCATTTTCTCCATTTACATTGGTATAGTGAGAAGGGAGCTGTTGGTTTAGAGGCATAGGTTTAGCTCTTGTAGATCACTTTAGCTGCCTTGATATCAGCTGGATTATGCTGATTTTCATCAGTTAAGAATCAGTCCCCTGGTTTTCCTTTAAATTCCTAACAATTTCAGTAATGTGCAAGTTATGCTAGAACAGTAAAGTAGCACAGCTTCTTCTCTAACCCTGTACAGCAAGCAGAGGTCACTAGGTAAGCTTTTTCTTCTTTGGTCTCTGAATTTTAATTGTGGTTATTTCACAGCCTGGCTCTAATTTCCAACACTAATTTATAATGAAATCTCTGTATTTTGCTTAGCTCCTGGTTTTATGCTTCTTGCTTGCTGGGTTGCTCTGGATATTGTTAGTTGAATCCCTGCTGAGAAACTCCACATAACAGCAAAAAAAATTTTGCAGTGCCCTTCCCCAAAGGTTTTCCAGGTAGAGTTAGCTAGAATCAGATTTCTGCCCCACAACTCAGCACTGTTTGCTCTTTTTCCGTCATGTCTGTCTAACACAGTGAATAAATCAAATGCACAGCCCTTCAAGAGCACATAAAACCTGCAATAATCTAGGACCTAATTATGAAAAGAGTGTTGGCCAAGCCTGTCACCAGAGCAACTGTGCTGGAAGAGTCACTAAAACCAACAAGGATATATGATGGTGGCATCTAGAAGGACCATAAGCCATTAAAATAAAGTTAACAGTCAAGCAAGTTGACTGTATGAGGTACCCAGACATTTCCTCGCAATCCACCAGCAGTTCCCAGTGTTTTGCTTCATTTGCTAACACAGAGGCTGGAATGAGACACACCTTCCCCTGCTCAGTTCACTGTGGGTGCTAGGAACAGCCAAAATGCAGGCAGCAGGGCCCTTTCTGCAACTGGGAACTGTCTGCTGCAAGAAAGAATGTCACAAGCTAACTGTGAGTAAAGGACATTTTAAATGTCAGCCCTGCAAACTCCACTTAATACAGCAAGCGCAAGCCCAGCCGTCACTGACAGATCTTACAAGAGAAGCCGGACAGGAGCAGCAGCGACGACGCCTAACCAGGGGTGATGCCTAACGCCGCTCTTCACCAGCCTCCGCAGCATGGCAGGGCTGCAAGACAACTGGGAATGCGCTTACCGGAGGACACAGACATCTCACACGTCAGTCGCTCGGTCTCTATCACCCCTTCCCAGTTTTAAGCTAAATGGATCGTTGCTAGAGCCCCAGCCTACCGATCCTTACTTCTGTTAGCCGGTGGCAATATTCCCACGAGTAAGGTCTAAGCAGGCCTGGTCTGGTTTGCAAGGTCCGACCTCACACTCTACCCTGGCACCACCATTGTGCTGTGTTTGATTTGTGGTTAATATTCCTGTCGGCACCACAGGCCTTTGACACACAAACCGCATTACTCAGTTCCACCTACTGTTGCCAATAACAAGCGCTGAGGTATCAGTTCCCAGCAGTTTGATATGTGAAGCTGAAGAATAGTTAGATTATCACCAGTTATGCGGAGAGCACATTTGACAGCCTCGCAATGGTGTTTTCAGCTGTCAGTTATTGCAGCTACAGTGTGGAAACCACAAAAGGGGCAGACACTGAATGTGCACTGTGAAGGCATCTACTTTGGAAAAGGTAGACTTCTAGATAAAGACATTTTATGACATAATTGTGGTAACTCAAAATCATCTTCTTTATCTCTTGGCAGAGAGACAGTTTTCCCCATGAAAATTAATTACAGTAAGCTTGACTCACATCAACACTAAGAGAGAGGGTGAAGGCATGAACGTTTTCAGCACTAATTCTGTGCTGCAGCAAACTCACATGACAAACGTCTATAGTACTACAGCTTACCTCTGTAGACAACAGTTGTAATCTGGCCAAATATTGCAGTTCAGCTAAAAGAAACAATTAATTTCCCATTTGAAAGATTTGCCAGTATAAAGGGAAATCAAGGCTATAGAAGTCAATATTTCAACTTAGATGGACACGTTTTACTTTACTTCAACTTTTCTTTGGAAATAAGGCTCATTTGCAGTTTCTCAAGCCAGGCAACCCACATCACTAATCTCTTCAAAATTATGGCTTAAGTCAGGTATTGCTGGGGGGAGGGATTTAAGTTGTACATAGTTTTACTCAGATTATTTTAATGAAAGGGCAATACAGAAACATCAAAAAACACACATCATCCTGATTAATTAAATCTTTGAAAACAGTGTCATATTTTCTTTGAATCCTACCTTTAGATGACACAATCCACAGTTTATTTACAGTTACTATAAAATAAATAACCTAGAAGCATTTTAGCATAACACATGCTGGTAGGTTCCTATTTGACTGAGCTGTCAAAGATACCTGACTACTATTTTCATGTTATTTTTTCCATCGTTACAATAAAACTTGGAATAATCATGCACATTCAAAGTGGCCAACAGCAGTAGCTCAAGGGAAAGTTACAAGAAACCTTCCCCTGTGTGCTCAGCCCCCATTAAATTCTTCTGCAACCATTTGAAAAGCTAGCATGTATTTTAGTTACGTACCTACCAGCTGTGTAAAGGATGTTGTATTCCAGCATAGCCAATGTTGGCATCTCTAATCTCATTGAAGACATGAGAATATATATTTATTTGCCTTCAGTACTGAAGAAGCTTGGACCCTTTCAGCACTGACAGAAGTGTTAGAGAGCTGCCAGTCTCTGGTAATGATTTTTGCTTCCTCTGCTACTAATTCTGCAACACAAAGGAGACATCCCAAGTTAAGTGTGACCAAACATTGGCACAAGGGTCCAGAGAGGCTGTGGGAACTTCATTCTTGGAAAAACTCAAAACAACTGGACAAGACCCAAGCAACCTGCTTTTATAGGACCTACTTTCAGCAAAGGGTCAGACCAGAGACCTTCAGAGACCACTTCCAACTTATATTATGCCCAAATTTTGGGAAGGCTTTGAACTCAAGAGAGCTCTCTCTGCTGCCACTTCCGTAAACACTGGAGAATCAACAGTAGCACAAATAATCTCCATCCCACAGTAATAGTCCAAGACAGGTAGATAAACAGCCTGTGCATTACTCTTCCTGGCACATGCTTTCCCCTGTGAGGAAGTGCCCTGATGTGCTTCTAATACTCAGGAACAGGCTTTAGAGAAAAGAAAAACCCTCAACTAGCATTATCTCACTTGTGCTATTTGCTCAGCACACAGTGGATTCTAAACTAGAAGACTCAAGAAAGGTGGAGGCAAGTTTCACATTCCTAGTTTAATCTAAAACTAGTAGAGAAAGCACGGGTATCTTTTATTTGGAAATGGTTGCATGCTAAACAGAACTGAAACATTTCTTAACAGCTACAATGAAGGTTTCCATAAGCAAGAGCATACAGGCAAACTGCTGTTTCAGGCAATGTTTCACTTGTCCTTTCAAGAGATTTTCTTTAATGTGGTAACCAGAAAAAAAGTCTACTAGATTTACAACATGAGGAAAAAAAGGAACCAGGAGCACAGTGGCTGAGTAACCTAAATCAATGCTTGGGATTCTTTGTGTTGTACTAATGGCTCTGCCACCCGCAGCATTTTGACCAGCAGGCTCTGGGCTTGTGGTGTTACTCATGTGGCTTCATCAACAGCATGCACAGTTGGGATTTGCACAGTGGAGACTCATCTCTTAAAAAACAAGAAAATAGCCAGCAGCAGTGAGAGTGTTCCCACTGATACCAAAAGCAGCACAACGTTAAGAGCAAACATGCTAATAGCACAGGCAGACAGGTGTGCAGCTATGCATGCCCACAAAGAATAAAAATAGTGCAGCCCTCCATTGAGCAACTTGTATTCAAGATGTATTGATTTTATCTTCCAGCAAATGAGGAATAAGTGAAGCAAATCAAAGCAGAAGCCAAACGGAGCAGAACAACATGAAACCTGTGCGGGATGAACAGCTCTGTGCCCATCGCCTGAGGCAACCTGCTGCTGAAGGATAAGGTGCCAATGCTAATGAGATGATTGGTTTCTTTTCCCCATCAGGCATTCTGCTAACTCAACAGATAAGCATTGGCTCTCCTATCGTTCCTCTAGGAATGCCAGCTCAACCTGTGAGGCACCCCTGCTTCCCTCCGGAGCCACATTTCAATATTCTTGCTATTCTTTGGTCTCAAGTGCAGTCCTGGAGATGCTGAACCCCCTCCCTGCCACACTCTGTGGTACTGAGCACTAGCTAGCCTGCAGCACTGCACTGCCAACCTTCCAAACCTTGCCAAATATCTTGCCTTTTTAACAAAAGATGTGATCCTGCAGAGCACGGGTTGTTGAAAGACTTTGTGCTGATCCCTGACCAGGTAGAAGACTAAGTTACAGCAGGGACAGTAGAGTATGCAGTGATCAGGAAACAGCGACAATTACTTCTCTGAGGGGCTAGGAACCTTCCCTGTGCTGACAGCCCAGAGAGTGCAAACAGCTTTTGCTGGTCACACACTCACACAAACTTTTGTTTTATCCAGCACTAATACATTAAAAAAAACCAAAACAAAACAAACCACAACAGACTGTGGAAGAAATAAAATTGTAGGTTGTATCAGCCTCGAGGCCTTGAGTTTCCCACCTCATCTTATTCAAAGGTAAATACAACACAGCTTTCTGGCAAAGAAAGAAAGAAATGCTGCTTTGGGACACCTTACGGGACCACAGGCCAGGAAGATACACAACAGACTTTACCTACATTCAGTCTTGCCTGCTGAGTGGCGGGGCAAGCTTATAGGGCCTGATCCAAAGCATTTGGAAGTTAGTGGTTTCCATTAGGCTTTGAATGCATCCCAGCAACTGATACGTAAAATAATGGTCAAGTGGGAGTAACGATGTACAGGGGAAAAAACCTTCTGCATACTAAGTAGGACTGATGCATTCAGGTGTGTGCTCGATCATCTGCTAACAAAAAATACAAATGTATGCATATATATTCTCCATTGAAGATGATATATTCCAGAATGGGTAATGTTATTCAACTGCTGAGTCGGACATGCCACTCACCAAGTCAGATGTATCACAAACAAGCTCAGACACATTGCCTGCTAAATGAGACAGACTAGTTACTACACTAATCACATCAGCCCTTAAACTGGCTATATTCACAACTGTGTCAGATATGCAGCATGCTCAAAGTTACCACCTACAAATTCACATAGCTAATTCAGTACGTCACATCTACACAGAGTGTGTTTCCCATCACAGTCTATAATAAGGTAAGCTTGATATAAGGTGTGACAACCTGGAATCAAACTCATTGCTGTGCAACAGCCATTAATGGAAAATATATCACCTTTGAAAATTCAGCTTTCTGCAGACACACTAAACCTGTGACTAGGTGAAGTCACTGTCAGAAAATGTTACAGTCTGCAGTAGGTGCACAGGTATAGTCATTTTTTCCACAGCTGATTATTACTCTCGAAACACAGGAGACACCAGCCAAACTGTTCAAGTAACTGGAAGCAGAGATTCAGCACTGTCAGAACAGAAGCGCTCGCTCTAGCGTAAGAGACCCACCACCAGTCTTTTGTATCAGCTTTCAGAGACATTTCTGGAAAATTTAGCAAGCAAGAAAACAAAAAGTCCCCCCAGGCCAAGCAGAGCTCAGATACCAGGTCATTGCTGATGCCTATACTACAGGATAAGGTAGTTATTTATCCATGTGTTTCAATTCGTTGCTTCTTAAAGCTCAGCATCAGACTTCAGATGGCACTTTATTTCTTTAAGGAGCACAAACTTACGCACTGCATGCGTGACATGACCTGTGGTTGACTTATTGTTGATATTAGCTGTTTGTGAATGAGATCAGGGCAATCATAGGATATTAGTCCATGTTTTCTTTTACACCCATTTCCTACAGTACCTATGCAGATACACTTTGGGACGCAGGCAGAATGGAGAGACTGAGGATGAAGGTGCTGCCTCAGCACTTGCATTTCTCAGTCCTGAATAATGACAGATGTTCACCTCTTCTGCATGCTCACCTAATAGACCAGGTAATAAAACATGTTTTCTTCTCTTCCCAAGCCACTAGCTGAAATTTCTGCCATGCAAATAGGATGTAAGGGACCTTGCACATCCTTACACATTGCTCTTATGCAGTTCAAACCACCCAAGGATCTGAGCTCTTCATGGCAGCACCACATACCTGCACATACCTGCCAAGTGATGTCCACCTGGTCCTTGCCAGCTCCTTGGCATGCTCACCATCTCATAGCACCAGGAACTGAACCTTCAGGACAGGGAACAGCATGGTATTACAGATCAGACCTGTGTGAAAGGGGACGGGACAAGAACAGATGAGGGAGGGGGGTAGCTGCAGGGCTGCATACAGATATTTGTGCTCTTTTCTGAGTTGTCATTTTACAAATACTGCCACAATGAAGAAAGGACCTGCCTAGTGCCATAAAAAAGAATGGAAGCAGCAAAACCTGAATGCAGGAATAGCTTCATCTTCAGACAGCCCATCTCTCTCTACAGCATTGCCTTAGTAAAATACTTCCCCTTCATTTGCAGGTTTGATAGCAACCCACCCTGCTAAGCTTAAATACCCCCCAGCCCCTTACACACCCTTTCATCTTGGCATCAGTTTGCTTCACCTAGAGGAGCAAGCATCCACCTAGACCTCCTTCTAAACTGCTAGCCCTCCTGCCTCTCCCACCTTACACCCAAAGAGGCCCACATGCTGTGACTGCTCTTTTGTGAGGAACAGAAGAGGCCTGTCCCTTTTCATAACCCCTAGTAGGAAGGAACAAATTTGTAACACCTGGGAATTAATTCACAGTCACTAGTACAATTAGGACATTGTTTTGCTTTGGCAGCAGGGAGCTGAACTGTATCTGCTGTTCATTAACATAATACTGATGGTACTGGAAACTACCAAGTGTTTCAGTTGAAAGAGATGCAGAAGAAGTATAAATCCATTCATTTTCAGGAAAACACTCAAATATACAGCTTGCAAGAAGACTACAGCCCTTGCTAAAACTTTCGGAGTCAGCACCGTGCATAGGGTTGTTCAAGATTAAGACTGTACCAATGCTGATGGACTGATTCCCCCATCAGCACTGGTTTCTGAAGGGGGCCCGCTCCAATCAGCCCACCTCATCGCAGCAAAGCTATCGCATGTCGCACACAACACCACCTGTGCTGGGTCCCACTGGCTGCATCTCGTCGGTTAGTTATGACTAGGATGAATAACTCAAGTGCAAATAAAAAGGTGCAAAAGGGCCAGATCTAGAAACTAGCTGTGGCCAGTTGCTCCCCCAGCGAATCACAGGAGCAAGAGAGAGGCTGAGCCCTTCAGTGCCTCTGTTTAAACAGCTGCTTAATAGGAGCCAAGATCCAGTGAAAATCTAATTCATGGTCTATGGTTTGATTTTGTCAATTTATTTCCTTTCAGTAAGTAATATCTCTTTTGTTAATTTAATCTTTGGGGTTTACTCTTTTACATTAATTTTAATATTCACTCCATAGAAACAAACTGATATGTCAACTGTTAAGCACGTGGGGTTCCACTAGGGAGGTTTATAGCTGAGGTTTCTCTAAAACACAGAATTCTGAATAAAGGCACAGTGAAAGCCATGTAGGTGAAAGAAGTGAGAGAATGCAAGAGACAATGACAGCAAGCTTTTATGGTGCAGCCAGACATCACTAACACAAAGAGCGCTTGCAACTGCTGCAAAAAAGCAATTGCACTTGGCTTCTTTTTTGTTTGGGTTTGTTTGTTGTTGTTGGTTTTTTTGCTAATAGCAGTACATTTAAAAAACTACAAAAAAAATCATGGCTCCTTTTTAGCACCTCTTCCTTCCCAGCGTGGTGGTGCAGAACACCCCCATCCTCCTCCAGCAGCCTAATTCTGAAATGGCAGTCTCTTCCCAGTGAGGTGGCTGCACATTCTGGAATTATGGAGACTAACATCTGCCAACCCATTTATTAGCCAACCCCGAGAAGATGACCAAGTAAAGTTGCACAACAGACTATTATATGCTTATAAATTTGCCAGTGTTGTATCACCTGAACTGAATTACGCTACATCAGGTAATTTCCTCAAAACAATCACTACTAAAAAAGTCTGTAGGAGGAGGGGAATCTGTGGGGTTTTTCCCACACTGAAACTTTGAGAAGAAGACCCATTCTGGTCTTGGTATGGGTTTTTGTTTCTTTTTTTGAAACCTCTGCTGAGCAAAAGCTTTCCTGAGATGGGGACTGTGCCTCTTCCCTGTGAGTTCTCTAGTGTGTGATAACAGACAGATTCATATGTCAATCTTTGCTAGAGATAACCAGGTAAAGGAGAGAGATTTTTATTACTATTGTAGTAACTAAGTGTCTTCAAGATCTCTGCCCTCTGTGTCAGCTCTGGCTGAAAATGCTCAATAGACTCAAAAGTTACTGGAGAGTGTTTGGAGGGGGTATAAAAGGGACAGGCAGGCAGTGATTTCAGTAGCTTTACATTCTTAAGCAAACAAGAACCAGGCTTAGAAAGTCTCTGTTTTCTTTACTTAGTTGTAGCTCTTCATGTGGTGGAAGCTGGGACTTGTGCTTTGTACAGAAATGGTCTGGGTGCCAGAGATGTGCTATGCGCCCAGGAGAAAAATCCACCAGAATTTCAGAAAGGTGCTAAGAGTCAACAGTTGAAATAAGACAGCAGAATTTATGAAGAAAACTAGGCAGGGACTAAGTAAGAAGTTCTGATGAGATGGGAGAGCAGAGGAAGACAGGACTGGCTGGGCAGATGCTGTTGGCATCTAGAAATGAGGGCTTTAATATGAAGTCAAAGTGGGATGAATCTTTGAGACAGGAAAGAACTATTTTAAATGTCATGCTGGGTGTTGCAGTTGTTCATACCAGCTAACAACTTGTCCCATGGCTTTTGTTTTAAGGCAGCAAACATACGGTATTAATGGTATGGCTTAGCTTTGTAAACCTGATGACTGTGTGGAGAACAAGATGGTATCAAAAGCTCTGTCTGCAGAGCTTCATGAAAACCCAATCGCAGGGAAAAGTCCACTCCTTCAGTTCTGCAGCAGGTCCAATTTTTTAGTAGAGAATAAACCCCAGCTATTTCACACCAAGATTTGTTGTGTCATACAGTAAAATTGCTAGCCATGCAGAAAACATGACAGTAAGTTGTATTTCAGACTGAAGTCTAAAGATACTTGTTTCAGAGCACAAAGTCTTCTCTTACTGTAATGGGTTACTTCTTGTTACAGCAGATTTGTTAGTGTGTCTCACTGTGTTCAGTACAATAAACAACATCTGTAGCTATTCATTTACCAATCTGTGGAGACAAATGGTTTTGATAGTCAGAATTAAAAGTGGGCAATAATGGATTTTATGGTGAGCTGGTAATTGGAAAAAAAGCTTTGGCAACAACCTCTACTCAAAGTTCAGCACAATAAAGTATTTTAATCGGTGCTTTGAAAATAAAGCATTGGCTTTTGCTTGCCTGAACACTTAGGGGCCACTAGAATATCCCACCAAATATGTTTGCCAAAGCTGAGTTTATGAAGCAGTCAGGACTTGCAGAAACATGTTGTCAGTCTAAAACTATTTTGCATTAGATAAGGTTACCCAGCTCAGCCTGCAACATGTGAGCCTCACTGGCATAGCCTCAGCCTTACCTGGCTGCTGCATCCCACGTTGACAGACCAGGATGGTACCACACAGCTAGAGGCAGTTTGGCTGCTTCGGCAAGACGTGAGGAGTATGACCAATTTCTGAATCACCAAGAAAAGTAACATCCAGGGAACACCACTGCAGTGTCTGGCTGGAAAACAGCTGCCCCATCTCCTGCTCGTGGTCATAAGGCCCATTTTCCTGCCTGCAGAATCACTGAGAACCATCTACTTTTTTTCCATTCCTTTTTGTCAGAAGAGTCAGAGAAGAAATCTCCAGGCATGGAGACACTGCAAGAAGGGATAGCCCAGGTGCCATCACTTCTTTCAGCACCACTGTTTTTTCAGTCTACCCAATTATCATGGGTCAACCTTCATAATCTTCCTATTGCAGAATTTGGCCATAATTGTTTACACTTTCTCAGGTGCATAAAACTTTCTTTGCTTCGCCTCTAGAAGGTGCAAGTGATGCTTACAGTTCTGCATCTTCCTAAAGAGTTGGTGCGAACCCTACTGCCAACATGAGAAATCTGCTTCAAACCCAAATACAAAATTGCTAGCATTCCCACGCAGCCCAAGAAGAAGTCCCTATGAACATTTTGCTCAGGTTTTTCATAGCCTCACCATTTATACTAGGAATGAACTGCAGGTCAAATAGCCTAGCAATTCACTTGCTAGCTTAGCAGCCTGAGGCTCTGCCTCAGGGCCTTTCACACCAGCAGCTACTAACTACAAAGAAATGTCACCTGTGCTGGTCATGATTGTTAATTATGGAATTCCTCTATTCATACATCTCCACACTGAAAGCTTTTCCTATCAGACTCCTTCCCCCATCACACAGGGACAGGTTATTATAATACACCTGGAGGCACAAAGCAATGCACAGCAGGGTCTCACAAAGAGCTAGGCTGCTACACCTTATCCACCCTGGCTCCAGTAACACAGACCAGGCAATGGGCTAAAGCCTTGCTCATTGCTGTGTTGCACTCCCTGTATTTGCAAGGCTACCTGGATTTAGGCTGTCCACAATCTTGAGGTATATGGAGTCAGAACTGTTCACCCATGCCCATCTAGGGCAGATGAGATCTTAGGATCTGGGTAAGAAGACAGAGGATGGATGGCATTTCTAGATTCACACAAGACTTTTCCCGAAAGGGCAAGGACAACTTTGAAAAGAAAGGAAAAATGATGGTAAGATCCACAATGCTCAGAGCAAGCTATCTACATCTCATGGACAAAGGTTTTCTGTTGCGTATGATCTGTGTGCTGCCTGACGTGCTGTGCTGCCTTACAGCACAAGCAGACAAGGGCTGCAGTGAAGAAGAGGATGAAGAGCACTTACCAGAACAAGTAAATGAAAGCTGAAAACAATGACAGTGTAGCACAGAGCCTCGATGCATACAACTACAACCACCACAAATAACACGATACTTATTTCTATTTTGCAGGTTTATATTAAACCAGTGAGGCCCAGGACACCATCACCTGCCCTTATCTAAAGGCAATTTTGATTCACACCTTTAGCTCACCTGGTTGGAAGATCTTTAAGCCTTAAAGATCACTCCTGTGCCATGTCTCCACAACACTCCTGTAGGAGAGGAACCAGCTAAGTGGCTGCTACTCAGTGGCATCTGCCTCAATCATAAAGCTGAATTGTTGCAAGATACAACCATCCTTGTTATTCCTAATTGCCCCTGGAGGGTCCACTCTCTAACTCTTAGGTATCAGTCAGCAATTCAAATCCAGAGTCCTTATTTCATCAAAACTTGATTTGTCCTGCGATCTGTAGTTTTTTTAGAAAGAAACCTTCAGGAAACATCTCTCTCCATAAATCCAGTCTGAAAGGTCCCTGGGAGATAATATGAATGCAGACTGTAGCAAATAATTTCTAATAATTTATGTCTAGTATGACATATGGTTATAACAGCCAAGGAATTACCCTGAAAACTATCTGAAATGTGAGCTCAGTATGCCTTTCACTTCTTGAAAGTTTTATATGCTGTATTACTCTGCAGTTGGACTCAACAGGCTAAATAAAGCTTCCTCTTACTCTTCCAAACTGAAATGTAAAATAACACAGGGGAAATAAGCATTTCTTTCCTACACAGCAGCACATACAAAATCCTTTCACTGAAAAAAGAACTACAACTGTCAAACCTCTGGGTCATTCTTCTTTCTGTGAAAAGACTGGTTAAAAGTGTACGTTAATGTTCCCTGCCAATTTTTCTTTGGTTAGCCTCTTCCTTCCAGGGCTCTCATTACATTCCCCCTCTATGTAGTTTTAAAAGGTTTCCGTGTTTGACAATTTTGCTGAAGGCAATTATGTTACTTGCCTTCTCCTGAGCTCAATATGCAACAGCAGAAGTGGCACACGGTACATATGGTTAAGATCTGTTTTAAAAACACTTGGAGATTGCTATCAAATCTCACTGTGGGGCTTGTCATTTGCATCTAGCAGAGTCTGTGAAGCTCTAAAACTCTGCTATGGGACAGTCCCTTATTTGAAACACAAGAGACAAAGTTTTTATTGTTCAACAGAAGAGAATTTTCTATATTAAATTGAAACAAGAAACCCATATTTAGAAACTAGTCAGGAAGATAAGCATCTTGGGATGACAGCACAGCTCCACGTGCTGTGTTAAGTGTTCAAGAGTCAAGCCTATTCACCTTTCTGCTGAGAAAATGGTTCTTATTTTCAGTTTGTAATGACACAAATGGCACATTACTGGTCATAACAGGCTTCATCTCCAGGGCACTCCCTCTGTGCCTAACAGAGCTTGACATTCACCTGCCATTACCAGCCAGACTGCAGTACAAATCCTGCTGCAGGTCTCAGCTCCTTTGGCTAAACACAAACCACTTTACCTGCTTTGGACTTACCAAAGCCAATGTACAAGTAATTACACAAGCAGAAGGTTTTTCTGAAGTTTGGTTTCTCTGTAACTTTCATTCCATACATCCCTCTGGCACGTGGATTCCCTGGTGTACAATTATACAGTTGAGTTCAAATTTCAGTCTTTCCCTTAAGTGGGGCACTGATACAGGTTTGAGTCTATTACTTGACTGCATATTTTCAGGAAGTTTACAGAAACTCAGCACACTCAAGACTGCTCTTCCTTAAAATTAAGTTGAAATCAGCTAATGAGTTAAAATATTACCAAGATGGAAAACTGAAAGTCAAGAAAATCAAGCCAAAACAAAGGTCATGGGGGAAATCACTGAGCGGGAAAGTTGATTAATATGAGAAAGTAAACAAAACATACAAACACATTGACCATGGAAAGGGCCTCAATCCCCACGGGCAGCCAATGTGCTTTCCCTGCCCAAGCCCTGATACTCCCTCACTGCCTGGGCAATGCTTACGTTCAAGTTTGCATGCTCCTACTATGTGTCCCATAGGTGCTGCTCACGGTACTCCGGGTAGGACGAGAGTTACAATGCGGGATGATTTCACAAGAAAGCTGTGCTGCGGCTTCAAAATGAGTCACTCTCTCCCTTAGCTGCTGGAAGTCCTGTTACTATCCCAAACAACGCCTGATGGATGAATCTGCTTTCTCAGCCACCATCTCAGAATACCCATTTTACTGGGGAAAAATCACTGTGCCTACAATAGCAGCACACCTCATTGTCACCCTTTGGGGAAAACATGGTGCAGCCAGGCCCTTGGCTTCAGCCTGGTCCATAACCACCCTGCAGCTGGGAGTGTGACACAGGCATCCTGCTCTCACCGGAGCCCAACGAAGAACCTGGGTAAATTCAAGTGAATCAAAGGAAATTTAAAAAACCTTGTACTGACTAAATTCAGAGCGTTTGAAATTATAACCTTAAGGTCACATTATCTTGGATTTTTTATTAATTTCTGGTTCTTTTAAACACTTATTTTCTTTGCCAAGCAGACTTTCCCTATCAAGGAAATTTAAATGATATGCAAGCCATTTAGGTACATAATATATATTGCCACAACACAAAGGGCATTTGGAAAGCTGAAATTGGATGAACTTTGCAAGAAAAAGACAGCTTGGGGAAAGTTATCTCTGAGTATCACTGCCAAGTTTAAGTAATATAGTAATGATATGGAGCTGGACACATAAAACACCATCTGGATAATTAAAATATACACAAAGGTGGTATGCAGTCAAGTATCATCCGAACGTTAGCAAAGTAAAAATGGCAAAGGAAATTAACCCTTCATGGACACATTCATGTCAGAGACAGGTGTTAGGCAGGAGTAGGGAAGTCTGCTTCTCTAAGACTCAAAGCACATATACGTCTTCTCTAGCCAAGCTCATCCTGCAGGTCATAACAACACGTTAGCTGCAATTTTGGAATGCATTTAACACTTACATAACTTATAACATAGGGTCTGTACTTGTAAATCCTTAAATTCACACATAAGGCACCTCAGTGCCTTTCTTTACTTCAGACAAGTTTGTTGCTGTCTTTCTCATCACTTGTAAGAAATCATACCGTATTTTCTTCATCTCTTTATACTACTGTATACATAGTCTCACTTACAGTGAAAGTTGGCCTTGCAAAACAGGTGGTGCAACATGGCTATAACATTATAAAATCAGGAACTGAATTACTATTGTTGATAAAAACCTTTGACAAATTCCTTATAACTCTGTTCTCCATCCCAAATTTATCAGAAGGTGGCAGTATTTCAAAATGTTACTTTTTGGATTTACCAGAGGGGCATTTATTTGTTAATTGATTACTTGTTAATAATTTATTTTATTATTCCTAACATTTAAAGATCAAGAGCTGTAACTCCTAGCAGCTAAGGTGCAGTGGAAGCAGTAATCTGCATTACACTGCAGTTTTGAAGAGAATCTGGCGAATCCATTAGTACAGGGAGATATGGAGGGCTGCATTTGCTTCATTACCACTTTTATTTGCTGTAAAATATTTGTTAGGTTCTTTTATAGAAGCAACCACTTCTATAAAATATAAGCAAGATGTCCAAAGCTTGCTCTTGTGTCCCAAAGCAGTCCTTAAATTCAACAATGTTACCAGAAAATATTTTGCCTGATTTGTACCCTGTACCTTCTACAGATGTATATAAACTATCCCCTTACGCATTTCAAACTGCTGTCTTTAACAACAGTTACACACGCTGTGCACTGCTCTTCCTGAAACTAGAAATATCCCACTCTTGTGTTTGCGCTGCCGCTGCTTTGCCTTCTACCCGTGCACAACAGAAAGCATATTTTAACAGCCACAACCCTTTAGCACCTATCGCTTTACATACAGGAGAACATTCACACTCTGTGGAAAGACATTCACTGAACAGCTTCACAGCAAATCTACCTGTGGCTTGAAGCTCCATGTAGTAGCTCTGGATCATCTAGGAGCTAGTGTATTCGGGAAAACCACGGCAAACAAGGTGTGAGACTACAGTCTAGTGTTCCCATGTGCATGACAACACAGCGAAGCTGTCTGACAGAATTAAAAAGAAGATGAGAGAGAACAGAAAGTCTGTCTTCATCTAGCAAGTAAATCAGAAAATGTTCCTATAAAAATAGAAAGGATCACAGAAGAATCGTTGCCTCCAAGATTATTCTTCCATTATATACTTCTGATCACTTTTAACACGATTTTCTCTAGTAACTCTAGAAATACCACTCCAGAGTACAAGGGAGAGAGGGTAGAAGTTACAGACTAAAATACAGTTGCTCGGACTAATACGCATTCATCCCTACATTTCTTTCTGAATAGCTACAGGAATTATACAGAAAAGAGGAATGTTTTGGTGGTGACTTGTTGAGCTCACTTGCTGTGTCAAATCACCTGTGCCAACATATTTAAGGAAATTATTAAATATAATAAAAATCACTCATGAAATCACAACACAGTGAAAATATCTAAGCCAATGAGATACTTTATGAAGCTAAAGTAAGCACTAGGAATACTGCAATATTCATAAATCAGCCTTAGATTGCCATAGGCTTGGACTAACATTCCCCAGCATTTATGGAGGAGTTTATTCAGATTTACAAAAACTTTTTAAAATCATGGAGTATATTCTTATAAGTGTCTTTGGCATCATTCTAGAAAATGCAGCAAGAAGTATACATGTAATATATGCACCTATATGCACTTGTCAGGGAAGAGGTGGGGTTGGGTGTTCAACTTCTGCTGCATTTCTGCAGAAAAGGGTGTTGAGGTGGCATGACTACCTTTTAAAAAAAAAAACAAACAAAACTCTTTGGAGCCATGCAGTGTAACCTACAAAAATCTTGAATTTCACTAGCCCAACCCACTCTTCCTTACCATTCCCCATTCTTCAGTTCATTTAACAGCACAGGAAAGTCTACAATAAATCTTGGTTTTCAGTTTGAGGTTTTTATCACTTAAGGGGAACAGAAAGCAAATTTCCAAGTATTCAAAACTTCACTTTTAAAGGAGCGTAAACTAACATGGAAAGCAAGCTTGTAGCATGACATGGAGATGGAAAAATGTAATGATGTCAGGGAAAATTAATTAAATCCTCTAGATTTATATTCATAAAACCAATAGGCTTTTTGGTCTTTGACAAGAGATAACCTGCTTGGGCATTCAGTTTCCCAGAATACTTTTTTAGATCTTCAGGCACTGAGAACAGTATCCCTATGTTAACTGGTAGATACTGTAAATTTGCGTCTTAGATCACTGAACAGCAGCCTCCGAGGTTGTTTTCAAGGATTCAACCCAAGAGGTGCAGAACAGTTAAGTGGAATGTAGCCCAAATTAACTTCACTGCAGGGTGTGCTCTGGGAAGGTGCTCAGCCACCTCCTCATTAGGACCATCTATTCCTGCTCCCTCCTGCACGCTGACCTAAGCCTAACACATAAAAGAGAATGGAGCTATAAAAATTAAGAATTAAATTAGGAGGCTCTTTCCTTCTGTGGTTTGGTTTAGCCTAAGTATTTTTTATACAGTGACAACATTATAAGCACATGTATATTTGCAGCATTACCAACCTGTGACACACAGGGAATTGCGGCGCTCTGGCAGGTGGCAAGCAGAGAGGAACGGCTTGGAATATTTTAATTCAGTTAAATTGACACATTTAACCTCCCTGAGATTTTAAATCCTGGAAGATTTTATTACTTTTTTTGCAATGCAATCAAGTTCATCTTTAACTACTGCCCTTTTGCTGAGATCTCTTCGATGGCAAAACAGCATTCGGTTCCACAGCCAGTAGAAAAAAACCCAATGTATTAAGGTAAACAGCAGGTGGAATTTCTATGAATATGGATTCTCAGCTTTCCTTGAATAACACTGATCGAACTGACTATTCAATATTCTGTGCTCTACCTGGGAAAATTACTTCAGGTACTGGATGTTGAATAGAGGTTAAATTCTACTCACATTAAATCAATGCAAAACAGAGACATATAGCGGATCTACCTGATGGCAACTAAGTGGAAGTTTCATTCACCTTCACATTGATAAAGGAACATTAGGCAGGGAGGCATGGAGTTAAAACATTGAATGATTTACATCCCCACATACCAAGAGAAGAAAAAGAGTTTCTGTTTCTTTTTCTTCAGAGCTATTAAGACTGCCAGCTGCCTGAGAAAAAAACAAGAAAACACACTATCATCTCCTGCTAATATTTTGATATAGTCATTGCCTGACAATCATTTTTGTCAAAAAGCCTCATTCTGTAAACACTTGACAGTGGTCTCTGCTGCCTTGTTTTGCTCCTGTGGCAAGGCATGAAGTGAAACAGCGATGCAGGAATATTACCACAGTTGCTCGCCCTCGTCTTACAATAGCCAGGCTTCTTTGGAAGGACCTCCGTGTTGGCAGGCTGCTTTTTGTTACAACAAGGCGGCCAATTTGGGGTATCACATGCAGCTGAAAAATTGCGAGTAAACTGCCATCACTTGCAGCAGGGACTCAAAGGGCTTTGGCTTGCAGAAAGGAAGATCACAGGCCAACAAGAAATTCTTTTCTATTTAGGTGGACTGGAGAGAAAAAGAGGGTTCATGCCCTCAGATTGCAGCAATCCTTTGTTCTGTTATCTCCTTATAAAATAGTGGGAGAGCCAAATACGATTCACTTGTCCTCAGAGGCGAGAGTTACCCCCGTGCTCAGTTATACCGGACAAAGCTCTATTGAATTGTCTGGGACAAAAGCATGCGCTTTGTGTTAAGCACGGATTCTTTGTACAACGCCGTCTGGTTTCTGAGGCACAAGTTTTACAAGTACTTAAGCATCGCTTTGCTTTGAGGAACTTGACTCTTACTTTTACACGGAAGTTAGGCACACAAAATTCAAAGTCCTATTTGTTTCTGCCGTTGCTTGGAGGTTTTCTGTACGGCCAAGGGCAGACAGCAGTTCATCACCTCTCTCCATGTGTGAAGTCAGCTGGGTCTGGACCAATGGGAATCCCCAAGGCTCTATAGGTACACCTTTAGGAGCCCAAATTCTTTAAAACCTGGTTCTAAGTGACTAGAGAAAACAAATCTCATTAGGGGTGAGGTGACATTAAAAGCCAGTTGTGTTCTTTTGAAAGTCCTACAAGATTTTTAGTTTCACAAGCAATCTAGTGCATGCCCAGGAAGGAGTTAAAATACTCTCTTTAACTCCCTTAACTCTCTTTAACTCTCTTTAAAGTATAGGAGTTGATACTAGAATGAATTTTCCTCATATTGTTTTCCAATACACTTCATTTCCAGGGAGGGATAGTTTTGCATTGGCATGAAGCAAATTGGTAAAAAACAGCTTACCAATGGCTTTGCCAGGCGAGGCACTGCCGCACACAGCTTAACTATGTGGATATGAAATGCTTTGATTTTCTGTGTAAATAACAGTGCTTGAGAAAAGAGCAAGGTGAAGTCTCTCATTACACAGACAAAAGGGGGTAGGGAGCACGAGGCATCTTGCTGGGTGGCTCTCCTTTTCGCCCTCCTTTCTGTTTTCCTGGATTTGAGTTTTTAAATGGGTTCTATTTTGCCTGCAGCAATTTCTTTTAATAACTGCAATTATTCTCTCCCATTGTTCTGACTCTTACAAGCAAATTAGGGAAATTCAAAGACAATTTTCATGATTGTTTGTTGTCAGGGGCTCATGAATGGCTGTTCTATTTTACCGGGACGTTTCATTAAATAAATAACAAGTATGGCACAAGAACCGTAAACAGTCAGATAAAGATCAGTTCATTTAGGGACAGATCCTGCTCGCTGCTTAGGTGGGCATGCAAGACACCTAGCATGACTGCCTCCAGCCAGACATGATTACAGCTTCCGTGTTTAGGAAAGGGCAATATTGCTTTCACCACATGAGAGAGTGCCTCTTTAAAGATCCGATATAAAGATCTTATTTAGCACGTTTTTCACACCTTACCCGGAAATTTGTGCAAAGAGGGGGTAGCATTGGGAGGCTTTCACATCCCTCCCTCTCTGCATAGCAGGCAGAGAGAATTTGCAGGCCACAGCAAAGGACATTCTGAATAAATAGCACCAGGACCTCATGACATGCCGTGTGGGAAATAACGGTCACTATGTGAGCTAAAAAAAACAGCAAGACGACATTTCTGGAAAAAATCCAAAGTCAAAGTCTCTAAAAGGACTCAAGTATCCATCTATCCTGCTCAAAATATCATGCAAATGTGTCACTAAGTGGCATCCATCAACGGCAGAGGATCAGGAGCACATGCCAAATCATTTCAGGTTCAATCTGGCTGGAGGAAAGTGAATGTACAAGGCTAAAAACTTACAAATGCTCCCATATCTCTGAGGTATTTAATGTATAATAGGACTGATTCCCACTTCCATCAGCATGCAGATACTCCTCTGCCAGATCACTGTAAAGACAAGCCAGGTATAAAAGACAATAAGCCTTATGTTTTTAGCCTGTTTTAGCTTTTTAAATCTCTGATCAACTGCAATCAAATCCAGAGAAGTGGGAGAAGTCTCAGTCTAAGTCACACAAAATTAAATTGGACTCAATACAGCCAGCATTGTGGTGATATACTAATGGAGTGGAGAGGCTCAACAGCATCAGGTATCTTTATAAATATTCCCAGTCGGTGCTCATAATTAGCCACAAGGCACGCATCTACATGATACTGAACTTCAATTCCAGTACTTGTTGAACTGCTTTACTACATGCTTTATTAACGTTGATGAGGAAAGACAGAGAAATGAGAAGTTTTAGCAAAATACCCGTAACCTGACTAAAGATTCATATGTGGAATCTTCCCTGCTTATCTAATATCATTTGTGCATCAAAGATTTTGTGCAACCCACCTTTGCTACAGAGAGAAATCAAACCATTCTCCTCCTGAATGACTCAGCAGGGAGAAAGTCAGACATTGATAAAATATCTATCAAACCCTGTGTTCATAAGACGCGCTGAAGAGGACCTATGCTACACAGGTTGGCAACCCATATCATCTAGAGCTTCCTCTCAGAGATGTATGCTTATGAGAATTTCTAAAAGCCCAGAGGCAAAAAACTAACTCTGGCAGGTGGGGATTAGCAAACTCTCCTCCATCTGCTTATCCCAAGGCAACCTGAGCCTGGTTCTGGAGACATTAATCTACTGTCAGTGCCAAAGACAACGGGAATGGGAATTGCTAAGCTCTTCTCACAGAAGGACCATGGATCTCAACCTAAATAACCACTTTTTATAACTGCTACTCCTTTTTTCAGAATCGTCTTTAGCTGGTGGCTTTGTAACATGCAACCATGCACAGCTTGGTCTCATAAACTTGTTCAGCCTCACATTCTCCTGAGCTCTCCAGGACTAAGGACTGCCATCTAAGAAGAATATGCTTTCCACTCTCTGGGAATAAAGGTAGTAGTTCTGTTCAGAAAATACCTATATACGTGCTCACTCAAGATAATATAGAGGCTATTTATATCTCCTACAAAAACAAAGAAGATTTGTACTAAAAGAAAAATTGAACATATCAATCTGGAAGCTGATCTTGGGACTCATGAATTTTAGCTGTGAGAGTCTGTATCGCTCCAGAACAGCAACTTTCAGCAGTATCTCATCATGGAAAAACACCTCACAGGTCCCTTTTTTCCTCATCCCCTTTGGGCTTGAGTGTGTGGTCCAGGCAGCAGGCATATCCTGCCTGCTCTCCTTGCTTGCTGGTAGCCTCTCCCAGCCAGCCGTGCCCCTGGCAGGGTCTCCCTCCCCTCCATCCTGTACTGCCAGACAGCAGTAGCCAGGACAAGGTAGACAAGTGCCTCTTTCTTGGCTGCAAAACCTATGTAAAGCTGTCGTGGTTTAGCCCCAGCCGGCAACTAAGCCCCACGCAGCCGCTCACTCACTCCCCCACGGTGGGACGGGGGAGAGAGTTGGAAGAGTAAAAGTGGGGAAACTCATGGTTTGAGATAAAGACAGTTTAATAGGTAAAGCAAAACCCCCCCACACAAGCAGAGCAAAACAAGGAATTCATTCATCACTCCCCACGGGCAGGCGGGTGTTCAGCCATCTCCAGGGAAGCAGGGCTCCATCACGCGTAATGGTTTCTTGGGAAGACAGACGCCATCACTCTGAACTTCCCTCCACCCTTCCTCCTTCTTCATCCCAGCTTTATATACCGAGTATGACATCATATGGTATGGAATCTCTCTTTGGCCAGCCTGGGTCAGCTGTCCTGGCCGTGTCCCCCCCCAGCTCCCCATGCACCCCCACCTGCTCACTGGCAGCCCAGCACAAGAAGCTGGACTGTCCTTGACTGCTCAGCAACAACCCAAAACATCAGCACGTTATCAACATTTTCTCATCCCAAATCCAAAACACAGCCTCACACTAGTTTCTGTGAAGAAAATTAACTCTATCCTGGCTGAAACCAGGACAAAAGCAATACCAGAAATACAGATTTTATCTGATAACAAGGCTCTGCTGACCAGCCTAAGCACCAAGCCATGAGCTCTGCTGTCTCATGTCTATGTTCTGAGTGAGAGCAGGGGTTATGCCAGACTGCAAGACACAACAAGACACAGGTAGCATTGACACAGCCTTCCCCAATGTTTTCTATGTTTGCCTCAGACATCAGTACAGGTCAGGCCACAAGTATTGCTCTTCTTTGTGCCTACCCAGTCCTCTTTAAACAGCCAGCTCCCATTCTCTGCCTCTAGCTCAAGGTGTTCCCACCTGAGGCTACCCCCACATCTTCTCATACTCCAGAGATCACAAAGCCCCTACTGCCTGGCAGACTACATGGGTGAAAGAGCTTTCTGCACCCTTTCTCTTCTACACAGCCATGCCAAAAGAAAGGTGACTGGTCATGAACCACAGGGATCCTTAAACCCTTTTGCCACAAAAAATCTAGCCCAGTCCTTTCCTCTGCTAGCATTTATACAGCTGTGATTTTACTCCCTTTTTTCTGTGTTATAGAGAAATTAGAAAAAGAAATTAAGAAACTGGACTGGTTTTGGTTTTATTTAGATTTTTTTGCCCCCAAATCTAAGCCCACAGGAAACAGGAGAGAGAACCCCAGGCAAAATAAATAGGTAAAATTACCCAGGGTCATTTAGACCATCCCATACTTTTGCTTTGTTCTTTCTCACTTTCTGGTAAACTAAATTTATAAATTGAAGTGAAGGCAGAAAAATAATCAATGTTTTCTAGAGCCATTATTGGAAACATCTGATGATAAACAACTCTCTTAGCAAAATACCCAAGTCTTAACACTGTAGACTTCTGCATTGGCAGTCTTATGCTGGCTTTGTTGTCCCTGGCCAAGAGAAGGTTAGTTTATGATAATTTAAGAAAGGTTAAGGTTAAAGTTAAGGCGTTGGTTGCTGAAGAACCATAAATAGTCATACACAGATAGAAAAAATAGGGCTGTGGAGCTGAAGAGAAATAATGATTCTAAGCAGCCTGGATGTAACCACCTTTATTCCAAATGACTCTTTTGCCCATTAAGCACAATTTTAAATAACAGGTTTGCCATCCTAGTATACAAGATCTGAACTACTAAAACGATATTTTCAATACAGAGATTTATTTAGCAATGGGCCTGATCCAAAGCCACTTTATGTAAGGGGATTTCCCTGCTGATTGGAAAAAATGAAGCCATGAAACAAAGACAACTACTCAAAGTAGACAGAAGACTAAGGGGAGATATAACAGCACTAATCAAGTACATTAAAGGTTGCAGAAAAAAAGGAAGGGAGCAATCTATTCTCCATTTCCAGGGTGGATAGGATAAAAATAAAAGGCTTCATTCACAACAAGAAACACTTGCATTTCACAAGAAAAAAAAAACTTGTTAGCAATAAAGCACTGGACTATGCTACAAGAGGAAGCAGCAGCCTCTCTCCTCACCTTCAGAAAGGCTACCCAGACAGCTCTCAGGAGTGACTGGGGCATGTCTCACCCTGCTTGGGCACTGGAAGCCCCTTCCCTGCCTCTCTTCTGGCAATTCTTTCATGCCCATTTTTCCAAATTGCAGCAGCTGGCTGCAGGATGAGAAACCACAAATCCTCCCATGGTCACCAGTACCTAAGTCTCCTCCATTTCCTAAGGAAAGTTATGGGTGATAACAATGCAGTTGTTAACATTACTCTTATCCTGGAGCGTAGGAAGAGGATGATCATCTATGGAAAACAGGTGCTACTGGAATCTACAAATACTGTGTGCAAATGGTAAAATCTCTTCAGACCTCTGGTTTTCAATCTGAGAAGTACCCATCTTGGATCAGGATACATGCATCCAGTCCAAGGGCTTCAATCAGCCAGCAGCCAAACCCTTGAGATAAGGTATAAGAAAGGGGTATATACATAGCAAAACACCTCCCTCCCTCTGCTAGCCCTCTGCAGAGCTTTCAGAGACTACAGTCACATTGCTGCATTTGTGACAGGGTTACAAGCTGGGCAGAGATCAGAGATGGAGCTGCTCCATTTTTCTTTTAAGCACGTACACCAGAAGACCCAAAGGGACTTCTGGTCTTCTGGGCTATATTGCACCAGACTGGAGAAAGGTACCTCTGCAGAGGTACAATGAAAATCTGCTGGGTGAGGCAGATCAAAAGATGTGAGAATAAACTTCCCCTTCACAAAAACCACATGCTTTTGTCCCAGCCAATTCAACAGAGCTTTGTCCGGTATAACTGAGCATGGAGGTAACTCTTACCTCTCAATTACCTCTCAGTAGGAATGGAATGTGGTTACAAAATCAGAGCCTTTATTTTCAACCCTCCTTTCAGTGGGAGATCAGGCTTTGGACATGCCCACTTTGGAGCTTCAGGGAATTCCCTTCCACTCTTGCCTATGCCATGGTCTGGCCATGCTCTCCTCCCTGAGGTAAACAGGGTCCTTGCCCACCCCCACAGCTCTCCCATTATGCCCCTCGCTGCTTCCCAGCATCTCCTCATGGCTCAGCCCCTTCACTAGTGGACTAGACATAAATATCCTAGGAAAAGCAGTGGGCTTAAAATAGACACTGCTTAACACTAAATTAAGTAGCACAGCAACATATTCAAGACTGCCCAGGAGATTTAGAGGCCTAATCCTGACTGGAAATGAAACAAGCACTGCACAGTGCCACTTCTGAAAACAGGACCTCATGATTGAGGTGACATAGGCACCCTTGCAAATCACATTCCACATTTAAACAAAAATAAGAGCTGATATGTTGCCATTCATAAGGAAATTTTATGTCTCCTTTTACATCCATGCTTGCTATTTGGGTGCTAAACATACGTATTTCATAAAGAGTTGATAAAGAGTTAATCTGCATGTTAATACATAGTTAATCGGTTGTTATGGAGTCCAGCCATTGTGCAGGTTGCTCGTAACTTTGGCTTGCAGCCGTCTACAACACCTTCAGCTGATGAGCTAATAACCTCTGTAATACACACCATCCACTACTGGAGCCACCTGTGCTTTCAATCTATCATTTATTACCTTTTCTAAACTATAGATAGACCCTTAATATAAAGAATGACCATTTTATGTTTGCTTGCCTGAATATATACGAGCACTCAGGCACATCATTAAAATAATTTCGCTGCTAAGGCATACCTAATATTCCAAACAGATAGAGCAGAATTTAAATTAGGGGGGAAAGAGACGATTGATTCCTTACAAAAAGGTCTTGAGATGTGACAGGAAAGAAGAAAATGGATTTGTACAAAATAACAAGCCCATAAAAATGTGAACTTTACTGAAAAGTTTTCTGAGCTTTGACAAAATTTCAGTTCACTTTTAGTTTTAATTATGATTTTGCATTATCCTTGCAATTTTTGTGTTCTGCTGGCCACAGGAGGAAAAATATTGAAATACCACCACTGACATACTGGGCATATTTAAGACAATGCCAAAGCTTAAACAAGGTCAGGTTTCTACTCCACAAGAAAGGACATGCTTGCTACAATCCTAAACTGCCTCAGATCAAGAACAGGAAAGTAGGCAACTGAGACCAAAAAGTGAAGAAGAAGGTTATGTTAAAAACTCTATCTAAATGTATGCATGTACCTTTTATTTTTGTAAAGGCTCAGGTCCTGGAGTCATAGGATGGGAGAGGGAAAAACCCTTTGTTTTCTAGAGGTATATTTCTCATTTTGTGATTACAAAGAGAGGACCAAATCTATGACTCAAAGGGAAATAAAAAAGAATATTAAATGTCCTCAATGTTTTAAAAGTTACGGTTTTCTACAAACATGTTATATAAATGTTTGGGTGGGCAAGTTTTGCAAACAGTCACAGAGGCATGAGAACAAGGGAAGGTACTACTGCTTGGAGAAGCAAAGGACCCTTTTCCCAGTCTCCTTTCACCTACCTGAACATAAATAGTCCTTCACTGCAGCTAGGGTGTTGCTCCTTGTCCATGGCACCCTGACACTAGTGTGTTTTTCACTCAAACTCAGCTTTACGTTAAATGGCCCTGGCATCTACAGACAGATCTTCAGCTTACCTGAATGCTGGCACATGAAATTCTTTGTGTTGGGTGGTATAGTGGCAGTGGGCATCCCACTGTCCTCCAGTGGGGAAAGTGAAGCTGTTTTCTTTGGCCTGTAAAAGTCTTGGTGGGAAACTTGGTTCTGGCTATCTACCCTCTCCTCTTCTGTGACCCCCCCTTGCAGATGGAGAAGTGCCAAGCCTGAAAAAAAGACAAAAGATACTATTCTCAGGTGAAAGACACAGGAGCTTTGGCTGGGGATCCCTTTGTGGGGGCTTGCACACCAAGTGTGAGATTTGACATGCCTTTTACAGTTTACCACCTGCTCTGCTCTGATGGCAGGATTTGATTCTTTTGCAAAACACAAAGCTGTAAAACTGCAGAAATTAAATCCATGCAATGTGATCTTCTTGCCTCCTTCTTCACAAAGCTGTCAAAATAATGATGTATGCATGGTATTTTACTTGACGTGTGAAATTTCCACCACACAGATATGAATCAAAGCATTCTGTGCTGTTTATCCTCTCAAAAGGATTTTGAGACTTTTTTAATAGATGGAACTATAATTTTAGAAGGTGGATAGTGAAACTTCTCTTTACAGTTGAGTGTACAGCTCAAGGTGATAACAAAAGTGCTTGGGAAGCACAGCAAGGCAAAAATATTTTATGCCCAGGTACAGCACAGCCATTCCATGCCTTGGCTGGTTTAAGGGAGGAGAACGTGATGTGGAAGAATGCATGAGGATATGTGCATACAAACATGTATATCTGGCAACATTCTCCTCTGGGACATGCATACGCAACTGCAGTTTCACAATTCAGAGGCAGGGAATTGGCAAATCTGTGCCATTTTTATATGACTAGGTCTTAGCCAGAGGTGGTGCCACAAGCTCACCTGTGCTGCCCATCTTTACTGTAGTGAAAGAGCTACCTCGTTCAAGGAGGTGTCTTTGGGTTACCTTCAATTCACAGGCAGATATTTAGCAGGAAATACTTCAGCAGAATTGGTTCAGACCAAATTGTTTAGTAAAGAGATAGTCCCATTTCTGTTCCTCATGCACCTTTAAAACTCAGCTAAGAACAGTTAAGAGCCACACTGGCTTTGTATGGAAATTTATTTACTATTTCTTAATTTATTTATCTATGGAGTGCAGTCAGATTAGAGTGGGAAAACATCAGGCCATGCACTCAAAATGCATGATGAATTATGAAGTTAGGTCAAAGTTCCCAGCTGGGTAAACCAGCACAGACACTTTGACTTCTAGGACTTTAATGGATTTATAGCTAGTTCAAGACCAGAGAGTATCACCACAGAGATTACACTCTCTGGGACAGAATAGCTTTTCCACTTGCATTTGCTCTCCTTCTAGCTCATCACCATTGTCAACCATACGTGGGACTGCACAAAGGTGGTGTCATGTAAATAGCATGTCTTAACACTGAGATGAAGATGGTGTGAACCAGGTTCTGGGTACCACTCCACGGTGGTTTTGTACCACAGAACTGGATCCCCATCAAACAAATAAAAATTGTACTCGAAACCTACAGAAGTCAATCAAGAAACTTTTTTGTTGGGGGGGGTGAACTTGCTAGTTTTTTAAAACATCTTCTATAGAATTTGACCTTTAATAATGACTGAAAAGACTACAACATTAATGATTTTTAAAGTACCTGTCATATGATTTTTCTACAAACAATTACTCATAAGTGTAAATATTTTCGGAAACATGCAATTCTTACCAACAAGTTATTTGCTGTTCCAGAAAAATATTTTAACACAGTTGCAGAAGATGCAATGCCACTTCTCTAGATTTTAAACCTCCTGAGCAACTAATTACGTTGATTGAAAATTGGTTATTTCCTTCACCAATTTCCCACCAATCAGGATAACATTGCTGCGCACATTCCTAATCAGGATTCATTAGGGTGGATGCAAAAAGTTTTATGTGGTCTTCTTTTGGATTACTTTGCACTGTGCTTTAGGATAAGGGGCCTGACTTTTTTGGTTTAAAAAATCAGATCATAAGAGCAAGTTATATATGAGTGATATACAGAAAAAAGTAATTACACTTATGGGAATAGTTGCCTGAGGATAGGATCTTCTCCAAAGCAGGTATCTATCTCTTAGATGTAACCCTTTACAAAACAGCCCTGTAAAAATGAAAACAAAAAAACCTACATAGGATTTCTTGGTTACATCACAGAATTAAAGAGAACTGAGTTCCACCTATAGAATTTTACACACAACAGAAACATCTTGACACAGAAACACATGCGATTGTTTACCATAATTAACTCTGTTGGGTTTGTATTATTTTAAAGAGCACCTTAATGAATGTAATAAAAACCTTATTTATTTCCACTCTGTCTTCAGGAACCTGAGTTTAGTAAAAAAATCTAGAGTAACATTTAACTTCAGATACAAGGGAAACTACTGAAACGGCTGCTCAGTTTCTACCTGAATTTACTGGTGCTCTTTCAAATGCCAAAGCTGACAGCTATTTCTCTTTCAAAAAACATGGAGCAAATATCTTGACATGCTGCTGGAACTGGTAAGCAGCTCTCAGGCATGCCTACAGCAGCAGCCCAAGTTAATTCTGTGCCTGTCATCAGACCTTGCAAAATTGGATGTCGTATGCTAAAGCAAGTTATGGCATCTGCAGGGCATTTTACTACTGGAGATTGTGTCTTGCAGCAATGCGACATAAGACACACTGGGAATTACCCCCAGACTCACCTCACATGCTTTTCGGCTACTCCTTTCTACAGCTCCTATCACAGACTTTAATATATTCACATGCCTAAGTGACCTTGACAATCTTTGGAGGTTCAGTTCTCCAAGTATTCCCTCTCTACAAAGATTAAGGTCTGGGCACAGAGCTTAGCAGTCTCCATCTCCTGGTGTTATTAACTGCAAAAGACTCAACTGTTTTTCACTCTTTCACCTGTCTCTAAGACTATCAACCAAAACCAGACAGCAAGCTTTGCCAGAACAGGAATTACTGACTCCTCCTTGGAAGGCACTGTACCTAAATGCACATGGAAAAGATTCCTTATAATCAAGATTTCCCCTGTAGAAAATTTATTTATTTATTAATTAAGTGCACTGGCTATTATTACAATTTCCATAGACATCCTTAGTGATGAGCCATTTGGATTACTGAAGTGTATTTTTTGCTAAGATATTCTTATAGTATTTGCTGCTGGTTTTGCTTTACACTTTCTGTCTTCTAGTCAGGCTGTTGCACTTTCTTTTTATTTTGTTTCTTACCCTTAATTAACTTGGCAATCTTTTTTTTTTTTTTCCTCTGAAAGCTGATTAACAAAATACAGCTTCTGAAGTCAAAGACATAATATAAGCAGCAGATCACAGGTATGAAAGTACCCAGACAAGTACACACACTCTGACAGCAAATTAAATAAAAGATTAAAGAAAGTATTTACTATCCCTCGGATGGCAGACATTGCAAGTAAAGTACCGACAGCAGTACTGACCTCTGATTGTCAGTGAGAAGGCAGCTCATTCTCCTAATTTTAAAAATCTTTATCAGGCTATTCTTTAGTCAATACTGGAAGGCAAGGTGAAGGTATGGATGTATGAATGTATAGGTGTACACCAGTGCAGGTATGCCAACACTAAATCATTTTCAGCATTAAATAATATAGCCACAAAGCCATCCCCTCTCTTGGTTGGCATGGCAAATTTTGAAAGACTGAATTCTAGGGCTTAGTAAGAAAAGAGAAACTGAGAGATAGCAGAGGATGAAAACAGAAAAACAAAAATTAAAAATTTTTCCCTCTGTGTAGAAACAGCATCATAATCATGCACTTCCTAACCATGTGAACACCTCCCCGGGAGCAAGGAGCACATATGCTTTCTTTTCTTTTTTCAGCTGGAACAGTTTGAGACTCAGATTGAGTACATGACCCTAAAACTGTCAGTCAGACTCCTGCCACCCAACACAGTCCCAAAGCTCTGCAGATTCACAGAGGCTATTTTTGCAAGATTACACTGTTGATTAATAGGGACAATTTAGGCTGATAATCTTACTTCATTGCATTCGTAAGAACTGAGTCATGGGTGTCTCTTCATCTGCTTTTCATCTCTAGGAACCTGAGAAATTTTACCACATTCAGTGACTTAATGGATGATTTGACTTAGAACTACATTGCACAATAGCAGAGCACCCTGGAGATACACTCGCTTGTCATAATATATAAAGCCTCTGCCAAATCCATTGTGCGTGGCTTTACACTGTTCATTGCAGACCTTGAAGGAAGAAAAGACTCTTTTCTTGTCTCATTGCTCCCAGGATGACGCTTGAAAGCTGGCAAATGAAATATTGGAAAGGAGTTTCTGAGTTCTGTTACATATTTGTTTTTCTCTAAGAAACAGAGTGGAAAACGGCTTCACAGAAAGTTGCTTCAGAGCAGGATTATGAATGCTATTTACAGAATACCCTAGGCATTAATATTTGACTTGTACAGGTATGCTCGCTAGAAAAAAAGATACACATCTCTTGTACAATATTAATCAATACAGCATCCCAAGATATGAAGTTACAGAGTCAGACACCTGTACGAAATTCGAAATAAAGAGAAGCTCATCCACTAACTTCAGTTGCAATCAGGAACATACCCCTGATAGCCTGGTTGACCAGCTCTGGTGCCTTGGCATCAGGCACTCAAGCCAGCTTCAAACCATCCATAATCAGGTATGCTGATACTAAACATCCATAGTCTCTTTTTAGGGAAAAGAAATCAGTGAAGATTTTTCTCCTTGGCCACTCGTGTTTTCATCAGTCTTGATTTTCTGGCCACATGATCAGAAAATTCAAAGACTTTTAAGAAGATAATTTTTGGAAGTGAAATAGAAGCAACAGCTCTTTCTCACATGTTTGCACATATGTTAAGTACTAGCAATATGGGGGTGCTGGCTCTTCCTTTTTGTGGTTTTATTACTATAAATACACAAAAATGAAAATACCCTATCCAGCAGCAGCCTAGAGATTTTGACTGCTGTTACTGGCACAAGAAAATTCCTTCCAAGTGGCCTATGAGTGAATGATATACATAGATTTAAACTTCATATATGGTAGCAGGAAAGCTGAATGGCATTTTCATTTTATACCTGTGGAAATACGATGAGACAGGCTCAAGCTAGTCTATATATTTTCTAAAGGCACTTAACTTGGGCATCTCAAGGATGCAAAATTCCACTCTTCTTTAGGATTCATGAAAGCATCTTTTGTTAATCCCCAGTATTAAAGCCCACTCCTTCTTCCCCTGTGAGTGCAACCACTAACAGTGTATGACAGTGATGGCTAGAAACAGGCAGGGGAATTAATATTACTTAGGTGATCTTATCTCCTGAACATTGTTTTACTTTCAGCGCTCAACCTGCAATCTTTGCTTTTCATGTTTTCACTTTCATTCATATACCATATGTATGTGTGCATATATGTAAGTTCTGATATTTTAAAAATATAAACTGAACTCTTCTCCCAAATACAAGGACCTTTCCAAGGGACCACAGTGACATTGATATGGGTAACTGGAGGGCTGGAACACAGGCTGCCATGTAAGCCAAGAGAATAACGTGGAACAGCCAAACCTACAGATGTTACTGAAGAATTTCAGGTGTCACGTTCCTGCTTGGTGACTGGCAGTATGGCAGTCCTCCTCGTCTTCTGTTGGTTAATTAAAATCCCAAGATATGGAAGGATGCAAGCAGGAAACCAAGAGCATCAGTTTGTCCTGTTGTACGTTCAGCTCAGGTCTCACCTGGCACCATAATGGTGGGGTCTCCAAGAAACGTCACCGTCTTCTGCCTCTGTACAACTCTCTCATGTCTCTGAAACATGTGGTATGTCCTGTGGCTCTCAGCCAAATGGAGATTTTTTGAAAGCAGCCTGTAGGCTTGGCATGACTGATTCTAAAACAACAGATGAGCAGCACTCTGCTCTCCCCAGCCACAGATTGGCACAAGGAAGGGACACTTAATTTGGTCAGGCCCTCGTACAATCTCACCTTCTTTCATACACCCGAAATGGGTTGTCAGGCTTCTGCCTCTCTGACTCACTCCAGGTTGTGAATCTAACCAGAAAACTCCTTGACTCTGAGGAGTGACAGGCAGCCTGGCTAAGGTGAGGTATTTCCATCCCCTTGCATGCGTTATGCTGTAGATAGGTGCTTGTAGACCAGCATCTATTAAACTATATGTCACACTCATTGTGTATTTGTGAAAGTTCTCTTAGTTGTAGAACTTGTAACTTTAAAAAATGTTGTTCTAAAATGATACAATGTACATAAAGAATACTCATTTAGAAAGCAAAGCTATAAATGTAGTAATTTCTACTCTCAGTATTTAACCTTCATATTTTATTTGTATTCATTTGGAACTTGTAAGAAAACCGAGATGCAAAACCTTTAAAAGTTTGATAAATACCTTTAAAAAAATAATTACAAAAAGAAAAAAAAATGTCTGTACAGAAAACTTCAAGCCAGTAAACAGACCAGTGGGCTGTATGAAGGCACCCCTACCCTCCATCTCCAGCATAGTTACTACCTGTGCCACAATTCCATGGGTATATTAGCTACCACATGCAGAAACAGGCACATGTACATGAGGTAAGCATTAATGTATAAACCACGCAAGATTTATAAACACACATCAACACGTATCAACAAATACACGGATGTTCTATCCCTCATATCTTCTTTCTCTTGTACGTATGTTTAGAGAGAGCATTGTTGTATGGGTGCAGCATGTATGATACAGTGACATTTGCTTCTAACAGCATGAGCCTTTTGTTCTCATTTTGCTTACCTGTCACTTCCTCTTAATCATGCAGCTGATGCAGTTATAAGCTAATACAACTAGAAGGCACTGTCAAATGCTTAATAATTTGCAGACTTCTCTTCCTTCACTGCAATCTCAGTGTGCAAGTGGCACAGAAGAAGCATGCTTGAACTCTCCTGATCTGGACAGCTGCTCGAATAATGGCTCAAAAGTTAACACCAACTAAAAAAAAACATTGGAGGCAAACTTTAGGCATGTGTCCTTCTTTATTCCTTTGCAGATTTCAAGCATCTTCTTAAGAAAACTAATATAAATAAACTAGACTGAAATGTAAAGATCAGAAACAAAGCAAAGTTGTGTATAAACAGACTTCTTTCATACAATGAATTCACAGATCGAGAAAACTTATTTGAAATTAAAATAATTTTGAGGGTCTGAGTAATGTTCAAACAGGAAGAAACACAAGTCAGACTAGTTACTGTATTGCATTTACCTCTGGAGCATCAAAACATTGCCCAGTATGATTGGGGCCAGGAATGACAGCACCGGCAAGGGCAAACAACAAATCCTTCTCAGCTTTCTTATTCTGGCCTTACTTCCACTTAATTCAGACAAGAAAATTAGGAGCAGCTCAGTTCCTTCTGACTAAAATGTGCCATAAGCAAAGCTGTTACCAAAAATATTAGTTCTAGATTTTCCAGGTCTGAAATTCCCACACAGCACCTAATTCTACACCTGCAAAATCTCTGGAAAGGTGTGGAGCCCCAGTGCCAGTGCAAATAGCTGTCCCATAAGCACCTTGTAGATGGCTTCCCTAGGTGACATACCAAACCTAACGCCACATTAAGGCTACGTATCCATTGGGCCTGCCTGCAGATGACAAAGCACAGGGGCTCCCCACATCTGTTTCTAAGCTAATTATTATTCTACAGATAATGAGGACACCAATGACCGGCTTCCTGAAGCAGGAAAACGTCACAGTAACTCCCTTGAGGGTTATCCTGATGATGCCCCTACACACCAATTCATTACTTGTACAATGAGCTTGGGCACACAATGAGGATAAGGTCCTATGGGTAAATGAATCATATAAACACAGAATCATAGAATAGTTTGGGTTGGAAGGGACCTTTAAAGATCATCTAGTCCAACTCCCCTGCAAGGCGAAGAGACAACTCCAACTAGATCAGGTTGCTCAGAGTCCCGTCCAACCTGACCTTGAATGGTTCCAGGGATGGGGCATCTACCACCTCTCTGGGCAACCTGGGCCAGTGTTTCACCACCCTCATTGTCAAAAATTTCTTCCTTCTATCTATCAAGTCTAAATCTACCCTCTTTCAGTTTCAAACCATTACCCTTTGTCCTATTGCTACAGACCATGCTAAAAAGTCTGTCTCCATTTCTTTGAAGGCCCCTTTAAGTACTGGAAGGCTGCAATAAGGTCTCCCCAGAGCCTTCTCTTCTCCAGGCTGAACAACCCCAACTCTCTCAGCCTGTCTTCATAGGAGAGGTGCTCCAGCCCTTTCATCATCTTTGCAGCCCTCCTCTGGACTCGATCCAGGTCCATGTTGTTCTTATGTTGGGGGCCCCAGAGGTGAACACAGTATTCCAGGTGGGGTCTCAGGAGAGCACTGTAGAGGGCAGAATCATCTCCCTTGACCTTCTGGTCATGCTGCTTTGGATGCAGCCCAGGATACAGTTGTCCTTCTGGGTTCTCAGTACACATTCCCAGCTCATGTCCAGCTTTTCATCTACCAGTACCCCCAAGTCCTTCTCAGCAGGGCTCCTCACAATCCTTTCATCCCTGAGCCTGGATTGATACTACTGATACTGGGGGTTGCCCCAACCCAGGTGCTGGACCCTGCACTTGGCCTTGTTGAACCTCATGAGGTTCACATGGGCCCATTCCTTGACCTTGTCCAGGTCCCTCTGGATGGCATCCCGTCCCTCAGGCATGTCAACTGCACCACTCAGCTTGGTGTCTGCAAACTTGCTGAGAGTGCACTCGATCACACTATGTCATTGAAGATATTGAACAGTACTGGTCCCAAGAGGGGCCCCTGAGGGACACCACTCATCACCGATCTCCAATTGGACATTGAACCATTGACTCACCGAATTCCTCATCCACTGAATAGTTCACCCATCAAATCCATATCTCTCCAAATTAGAGAGAAGGATGTTATGGGGGACCATGTCAAAGGCCTTACAGAAATCCAGACAGATGACGTCGGTAGTTCTTCCCTTGTCCACTGATGTGGTCAATCCATCATAGAAGGCCACTAGGTGGGTCACGCAGGACTTGCCCTTGGTGAAGCCATGCTGACTGTCTCCAATCACCTCCCTGTCCTCCATGTGCCTTGGCATAGCTTCTAGGAGGATCTATTCCATGATATTCCCAGGCACAGAGGTGAGGCTGACAGGTCGCTAGTTCCCAGGGTCCTCCTTTCCACCCTTTTTAAAAATGGGTGCAATGTTTCCCTTCTTCCAGTCTCCATGGACTTCACCTGGCTGCCATGACTTTTCAAATATCATGGACAGTGGCTTTGGTATTTCATAAACCAGGTACCCCTTGAACTCT
>NW_010529584.1:83950-86203 GCF_000687285.1 Phaethon lepturus | reverse complement strand
TTGTTACCAGTCTGCCAGTCTTGCTCATCAAGGGCAATACACTTTCCTTGACTGTCATTTTCTGGCTGACATACCCGTAGAAGCCCTGATTATTATTCTTCGCATCCCTTGACAAGTTCAGCTCCAGCCGTGCCTTGGTCTTCCGCATCCCATCCCTACACAACTGGGCAGCGTCCGCGTACTTTTCCCAGGACACCTGTCCCTGCTTCCACTGCCTGGGCATTTCCTTCTTGCCTGTTAGATTGCCCACCAGGTCTCCACTCAGCCATGCTAGCTTCTTGCCTTCCATTCCTGATTTCTTACACCTGGCAATTGAGAGCTCTTGCTCTCTATGGAAAGCATCTTTAAAGATCTGTTGGCTCTGAGGGCAGTTTCCCAAGGGGCCCTATTGACTGACTCCCTGAAGAGCTGAAGTTTGCTTAAATTCAGGGCCCTGACTTTACTCTTGTCCTGACCCGTAACCCTCAGGACTGCGAATTCCAGCAGTGCACGGTCACTGCAGCCCAGGCTGCCTCCAATCTTGATGTCACCAATTAGCCCACTTGCACTAGTAACCAACAGGTCTGGTATCACATCCCCTCTGGCAGGGCTGTCTGTTACCTGGCACAGGCAGTTATCCTCCATGCACTCCAGGAGTCTGCTGGATTGCCTGCAGCTCACTGTGCTACTTTTCCAGCAGATGTTAGGGTGGTTGAAGTCTCCCAGCAAGATGAGAGCCTGTGAGTGTGATGCCTCCTGTAACTGGAGTGAGAAGGCTTTGTCAATAGACCCCCTTGATCAAGCAACCTGCAGTAGACACTCACCACAAGGTTTCCTTTGTTGCGTCGGTCTCTGACTCTTACCCATAAGCTTTCAACCTGCTCATGTCAGGACAGGTACAATGGAGCACATTTCAAAGGTGTCTATTCACTTACAGATGTTACTAAACACCTCACTGAATTTAAATACAGTTTCAGTCCCCAGCTCCTATTCAAAGCTGGATGCCAATTTATCTTTTCCCAGCAAACCAAACCTCTGCAATCAGGCAAGTGGGACTGTGCACCCCAGGCACCCTGCGGCAATGGAGGCTGCCATGACTCAGGTCACCCAAGCACTTTGTAAAATCCATCTTTCTTGTG
Organism: Phaethon lepturus; assembly: GCF_000687285.1. Classification (NCBI taxonomy): domain Eukaryota; kingdom Metazoa; phylum Chordata; class Aves; order Phaethontiformes; family Phaethontidae; genus Phaethon; species Phaethon lepturus. The sequence goes on along the minus strand of NW_010529584.1, from coordinate 85,085 downwards.
TCTAAATGTCAGTTTGAGCATCCAGTAGAAGAATATCAATGCCCTGTTAAGGCCACATCTGAAAAACCCTTGAAACATCTCTTCAGGTCTGCTAAATTATGAAGAAAGAGCTGGGGGGGACACAGCTAACTCCAAACAAATCAAAAGGTTAAATCTGCCATTGCAAATGTCAGTCATGTCCATATGCAATTGCTGATACTGATCTCCACTGGAAATCAGCTGCAGAGCATCACAGGCATCATTTCCATCTGTACGTGGCAGTGTCAGCCTTGTCGTCTTCTCATGTCCTCTGCCACACTTCCTGCAATACCTTTAAGAAGGCAGATAGTGCAACTGCATAAAGCTAACTGTTTATGTCATTTTATCAGATTTCATATGTGTTCTAGGTAACTAATTACACTAACAGAAGAAATAAATATATGAAAGATTTATCAGACATTCAAAAAAAAAGTGGGGGCCTCCTGGGTAGAGAAACCATCATCAGGCACTTTGAGAGGGATCAGACGCAGCTACTGTCTTTCTGCCATGAGCCTTGGCCAAAATGGGATCAAGATACTATTTAAAACTGTTCCTTCCTTCTAAAGAAAAATCTACCACTTTCCTTTACTTCCTAATGTTGTTTTCTCCTCCATGCTCTCTTTTATGGCCCTTTAATTTCCAACTAAAAAATATTTCTTCTGCTGAGCAGAAGGACAACACTCAAGTTCCACTAGACAAGACACAAAGCCCAGGCTGTACCAGCAGGACACGGCAAGGGCAGTGCCGGAGTGCCAGTGACTGAAAGCCATGGGCTCAGACTCAAGCCAGACATGCAGTGTGGCTCATACCAGCCAGTGCTGAACCTTCATTTGGCCCTTTGTATTTTGGACATATTTTGGTGCTTATGCTGATAGTGGTTTTGGGAATCTGAGCAAAACCCAACAAGCAGCTATATAGTTTCCCTATCAACAATCCTGACTCTTTTTTTTTTTTTTTCCCCTTGCTATTCTGATGCCACCTGAATGCAGGCATGGTTATAAATCACAGGGAAATGTACCATTAATCAAGGAGGAAGTATGTTCTACATGAGGAATAATTCACAGGTAGAATGGCCTTTTGTTTTATTTGGAGATGCTTCATTTTAAAGAGGGAAAGA
>NW_010529584.1:68015-83933 GCF_000687285.1 Phaethon lepturus | reverse complement strand
GAAAGAGAAAGGAGAAACCCACTGTGGGTTCTTCTTCTAATTCCCAAACCCAGGCTTTCCTAGTGTTCTCTCTCTAGCACAGAAATGAAGCGTACAGTAGCACTTTTGCCGCCACTGATATATGTCATTCACCAGTAGGTGTTTAAGGGTACGGGCATACAGTGATTTACACTCACCTGGAAGGTTCTTTTACATGGTCTACTTAGACTTACGCAAAGCATTTGACACTGTCCCAACATGACATCCTTGTCTCCAAATTAGAGAGACACGGATTTGACACATGGACCACTCAGTGGATATGGAACTGGGTGGATGGTTGCATTCAAAGGGTTATGGTCAACATCTCAGTGTCCAAGTGGAGACCAGTGATGCATGGCATTCCTCAGGGGTTGGTAATGGGACAGAGCTGTTTAACATCTTTGTCGGTGACATGGACAGTGGGATTGAGTGCACCCTCAGCAAGTTTGCTGACAATGTCAAACTCTGTGGTACAGTCAACACACTGGATGGAAGGGATGCCATCCAGAGGGACCTTGAGAGGTGGGCCTGTGTGAACCTCATTAAGTTCCACAAGGCCAAGTGCAAGGTCCTGCACATGGGTCGGGAGCAACAAATACAGGATGGGCAGAGAATGGATTGAGAGCACCCCTGAGGTGAAGGACTTCAGGGTACTGGTTGATGAGAAGCTCAACATGACCCAGCAATGTGCACTCGCAGCCCAGAAAGCCAACCATACCCTGGGCTGCATCCAAAGCAACGTGGCCAGCAGGTCGAGGGAGGTGATTCTGCCCCTCTACTCCTCTCTGGTGAGACTCCACCTGGCGTACTGTATCCAGCTCTGGAGCCCTCAGCACAGAAGAGACATGTACGTGTTGGAGCGGGCCCAGAGGAGGGCCACACAAAAATGATCAGAGGGCTGGAACACCTCTCCTATGAGGAGAGGCTAAGAGAGTTGGGGTTTTTCAGTCTGGAGAAAAGAAGGCTCCGGAAAGACCTTATAGCAATCTTCTAGTACCTGAAGGGGGCCTACAAGAAAGCTGGAGAGGGACTTTTTACAAAGACCTGTAGTGATAGGACAAGGGGTAATGGTTTGAAACTGAAAGATGGTAAATTTAAGTGAGATATGAGGAAGAATGAGGGTGTTGAGGCACTGGAACAGCTTGCCCAGAGAGGTTGTTGGATGCCCCATCCCTGGAATTGTACAAGGCCAGGTTGGATGGGGCTTTTGAGCAACCTGGTCAAGTGGAAGGTGTCCCTGCCCATGGCAGGGGGGTTGGAACGAGATGATCTTTAAGGTCTCTTCCAACCCAAACCATTCTATGATTCTGTAATTTAATGGCAAGCACTTTTCTTTTAAAAATATTTTTTTAATAAACAATAGTGGTAGTTTATATCAGAACTTTGAGACTCCCAAGGCATTTTAATGATAAAGTCATTCTCTGCAACTTACTTTATATCACTAAGTTGTTTAAAGTACACTTTCCTATTTCGTTGTCAATTATTTTCTTCTGCTGCTTTCAAGAAGAGTGAATGGTTTTGGTGATTTATTCCTCAAGGTGTTTATAAAACCTGCCCTGGCAACAAACTACAAAATAGTTAGTTTGTGATGTCACTAAATGCTGATACTTATGAAAGGCTCATGAATCGATCAGACTATTTTCAATTTTTTTATTTACATGTATTAAAAACTATAATATTACTGTTATTTTTATTTAATTGAATTATTTCTACAGTATCCAGTGTTTTCTTTAATGCATGTCAAATAACTGAAAGTTACACAGTTAATTTTTTATTTGTTGATTGAGAGAGCATTTCATACTCAGTTCAAATATATATATACATGGATGTAATGTTATTTTTTATATTAATCCTTGCAACTGCTTCTGAAATGCCTTTTGTCTCCTCTTCTGACAGAGAAGCCAGACTATGGTTACAATACAATTTTTCCTGGCATTTGCCTTTAAATCTTTCTAGCAAATTGCAATAAAGCTATTTGTTATGAGGTAGTTTACTTTGCAAGAAATCTCACATCTTGTTGTATATTTTTCTGAGACTGGCCAAAAAATCTGAAGCTTCATATGGATCTTTTTAAATAAACTCAGTGATAAATAGTCTGTAATTCAATAAATATTTTGGCCTGTAGTCATTTTCCCCACAGATTCTCTCTGCCATGGGAAGATAAAACTGTTAAAATATGAGCGACATTTCAAAGAATCCTTAAAAATATATTCATCTATATTAACTGCATTAAGGCAAGAAATGAGCTCATGGCAACGGGCAAATTCACCATCCTCTACAACAAACAATTATAGGAGTGTGGAGTATATACTGAAAATCACATACCCTACAGCTAAGCAGGATATTAGATTTGCCCGGTTATAAGTAAGCCATCAACTGGCTTATGGCTACACTATTTATGAGTTATGCTGTCTTTCAAGATACAACTCACATTTTGCTTAATGCCACATGACACATTCAATTTAAATCAAGATATGGCAGATAAAAACTCTGTCCTTAATAAGTGACTCAAGTATCTAATATTTTTTAGGCTTCTTATTCTGAGTACAGGGAATTTAAAGGCAGTTCAGAATATCTTTCATTTCGTACATCTAAGATTTCTTTACCTATGGTATAAGAAAATCGTATCATTGTACATCTCTCAAGATGACCTATCAGCTCTGCAAGTAGCCACAGGGGGGATTTATTTTTAAAACAGGGATGATTATTGCCAATGTCTGCTTTCCTTCTGTGGAAAAATATTTAGGGATGCGCTCACTTGTAGTGCTCTCATTACATCTCCATCTGTGTTCCCGGTGCACTGGCATCAAGGCTGCAAGCCCTGTTCTGACCACCCCGTCTCAAGAAGGATACAAACCAGAAAAGAAGGGTAACAAAAATAATCGAGACTGCTTTTTTTAAGAAGAGGTTCTACAGATCCAGGCAGCTGAGCTTGGAGGGAAGATGGCAGAGAGCTATTTTAAGAGAGTAAGTTCATGAATGGGGGAAGATGTGTATGAAACTATTGTTTGCTGCTTTTCCTATCAGAGAGGTGGAGGCATCCAAGGAAACGGCGACGCAGCAAGTCCAAAGGAAACAAGAGGTACTCCTTCCATACAGCACAATGGGATATTACACAAGCTGAAAAACAGGCAGATTAAAAAATGGATTAGTCAAATTCCTGGAGTCTGGGTCTCTCAGGTACTACTAAATACAGTGGCCCGGTTGCAACCCCTGATCCAGGCAGCCCCTTAGCAAGTGACTGCCAGAAGCCAGGACGCTATCCAAGGGACAGGTCATTCAAAACATGTTGTGTTTAGCACAAAACATGAGCTAAAGTCCCTCCCCGAGCATCTGCAAGGGGTCCTTGCTGTGGGGACAGTCCGAGGTTGAGATAGGCTTTTGGCCTAACACAGCCGCTCTCTATTCCTATGTTATGTCCTCAGCTGCCTGCAAAAACTGCTCCAGAGCTGGTTCCACCACTGTCCTCCTGTTTCAAGTAGCCACCATCTTGGGCCTGTCAGAAGCCCAAAAAGTGCCACCTCTGTACTTTAGAGTAAAACTACAGCATAAAAATCAATCTCCTGGCAGAATCTATGGGGCACGTCAGCCAAATTCACACGGAGGAGGATATGCTTAGACTTTGGCAGGATTTTTTTTTTTTTCCCCTGGAGTTCCATTACTTTGTGTGGCACCAGGACACCCCATTGAGTCACAGTGATGAGGAGAGTGTCGCAGTCTCTCTGCTTACACCTCCACAGAGAGACTGCCCGGCCCTTACTGTGCACCGCCTCAGAGAAAGCCTTTCTGAAAGCTACTTGGTAATGGGAGAGGCGACGCTACATAAAATATCCCACCGTGGGCACCAGAGGAGGACGATGCTTAGCCACCGAGTGAGACAGATAGCATGCAGAGGTCGTCGCTTGCCCCGTTCCTGCAGCTGCTTCAACTTTTCCGCTTTGTTGTGCTGCGAATGTGCTCCAAGTAGTCTGCTGGGGCTGGGGCATAAACTGAGATACGCATCTGAACTCCTTACCCATGCCTGAAGTGCTTTCCATAGTAAAAATGTTTCTGAATCTGCTCTAGGGAAGTAACTGGCCCTACTCCTTTGCAAATCATTTTCACACAGGTGTTTTAGTTACTAACGTCAAGAATCCACTGAAATACGCTGTCTATGTGTGCCCAAGTGTCAAGAAAATGTCCAGGTGGCCTACAGCTAAACTCGCAGTTATGCCAAATCAAACCCAAAAGATGCTGCAAGGCAGGAATCTCTGGATGAAATTCTGTGACATTCAAGTGATATGACAACATTACCACAACACTCCCAACTGGCTTCAGCATACAGGAAAAAAAAATGAAAAGAAAAAAAAGAAAACCTTTCCAGTTCTTTGTTGTCACTGGGGCTTGTCCCAGTTACGCTTTGAATTCAAGCTAGACAATACCCAGGAATCTTCCACTTTGTATCAAGGCTGAATCAAAAGCTATCCAGATTTTATTTTTTTTTAATGTTAAAAATTTCACTCAAAGTTTTAAACACCGTGTGCCTATCAGCCATCTGCTAGTGTTGGATAGGATGAGTAGGAAAATAAATATTTTAGCATGAATTCAATTACTGGCTCTTTTTACCCAGGCAAAATAAAATCTCTTTATAATACTATGAAATACAGCCAGATGCAATGGGTAACGAACAAACTCTTGCACTTCAGGGACCGTGGCTCAATTCCATTACCTGCCAATCAGGATACCAATCATAGAACAAAGCTCCTGCCTCTGGGGAGGAAGGAAACCCAGAAAAGGAAAAAACAACAAGGAAAAACACACACCACCACCACCCCCAAAAAAAAAGAAAGAAAGAAAAAAGCGATTGCCCTTTAAATTAAAACTATGCAAAGCAAGAGTGCAAAACCGGTAACAGCCCTAGACCTGACAGCTTGCCTTAGAAGTGAAAGGGGATTTCAAATGCTTCCTTGAAGGAATAATACATGATTACAAACACATCAAAAGCACAATCTGCCAGAGAGGAAGGAACAAAGGTAATCAAAAATAGTCTGAGAAATGCATTTGCTAAAAGCAGCCATGAAATAAGTTCATTGGTAACCTATTCCAATATATCTAGCAGGCAGTTAGTGGAGTACATTAGTGACAGAAACGCATTCACAAAAGAATATAGGTAAGAAGAGGTCAAACCTTAAATCAGTGCCAGTACATTGACTTTGGAGGAACATCACTGATATTTATCATGATGGGGTCTGACCTAGAAAAGCTCAGTAATAGTCTCCCCGGGAATCCTGACTGACTCCATAATAATGGAAAAGATCAGGTATTGTCTATAGAAAATGTGTGTTCAAGTACACGGGGCACACACAGAAAGCACCCACCTCATCAGCCACATGCAGTGTGCACAGAAAGCACTGGCTCATGAAGATGTACTAAATACAAAAGAGCCACTCATGTGCATGTAACGCATGTAGGAGATGCAACTCACACCTTTGTATTCTGTGTGCAAAAGTGACAGTTGCGTACACGTGCAGCAGTTTCCAATATTCTCCAATCTGTGCATTGCCAGGCACTTTTCACAGAAGGTGCAAGTCCCTGTGCAGTCACTTTAAGTTTACTCACAAAATGCTTGCCTCTTTCTGTAACTTTTTACAGACCTTTAGTCACTGGGTACAAATCCCCAAGGAGGTGGACACCACAGGCTGTACACTGTCAATGTTTCATATAGAGATACTGGGTGTGACCAGCTATTTCCACCCCTGTAGCCACAATGTCATCCCAGCAGTGTTACTTTCTACCACATCTCACCTTTTCCTTAAGCAGCACCAAAGCAACTTGGAGGCACAAGCTTGCTAACTCGCCTACTGTTCCCTCAGCTCTTTCTTCCATGCGAGTCAGAAAGCCTCAGCCACTAACAATTTCACATAAGCTGGTAGTTACCCTATATTTTTTGTGACAAGAAAACTGAAAAGAAGACAGGATATCCATAAACGAGAGGCATACTCACTTGAAAGGCACTCCTAGTTCCTGGTGAAACAGCTATCGAGCGAATCTTGTGACAAAATTTGTCTGTGTCACTTCTCTAATAAAAATACAGCAGTTGCACAGTTCATTTTACAGCACAATTGATAAATCGATTGGAACGTTTCCTGCAGAGCTAATAGTGCCAGACACAACTTCTCCAAACTTTTCCAAGAGAAAGGGTAGCATCAGCAATATCTGCTCAAGGAGGGGACCAAACAAGTTTGCCAATAAAATTGAACAGGCTGAAGGAAAAATACAGCAGCAGGCAAGACGCTCAAGGAAGTTTTAGTCAAGTCAACGTGCGTGCTGGACCTGTTGGGAATCTGGGTCTGGTTCCTGGCTCTGCTGTAAACTTCCTTTGTGACCTTGGCTAAGCTCCTTCAGAAACCTGTCTTCTCAGTTTGTAATAAGATACTGAAATAGGAGTCTGAACGTCTGTGTGTGACAATATCCTGCTTGCAAAACAGGGAAGAAGGAGAAAACCTTTTTTGCCTGGAATATCCAGCCGTACGTTCTCTGCCATGAACTGTGCCTTACCTGGCAATGCTCAACACAGAGCACACAGTGAGGCTTTCATGCTATTCATAGTCCACAGACTGTATTTTAATACAAACAATAATGAATTAAATACATTTTCCAAAGTGTCTTTTTCTGGCTGAGTATAAAACTTAAAAATGCAGTAGACAAACTCACAGTTTTCTTTAAACATATCTATAAAATTACTTTGAAGTTAGGAGAGAATGGTTTATTTTTTCAAAGTGGTGCAGCCTTAAACACTGTGAAAGTATTCCCCATATTTCCCCCCATTCTCTAACAATGGCAATGAATGTCATAAATCTAATTTTAAATCTAGTGGTATGTACACATAAAAAGTGTTACATTTATTCTGAGCCCACAAAAGGTTACTCAGAATGAATCTCAGGCTAAATATATTTATATGCAGTGATAAAGCCTTATTCTACATTAAAATCACTCTGACAGTTTATGAATTCAAGGCTTCACCAATGTAAATAAAAGAAAGTCTTGTTATTATAAAAATGGAATTGGAAATAGAGCAATGATGGAATAAAACTTTAAGATAAATTAAAGACTCGATAAAAGTCTCTCATCCTGAATGTACAGTGACAGCAGTAGGACTGCAAGTCACTTCATGTGGCTACATTTTCTAAGAAAGTTTTTTAATGAATTATCCTTTGAGAGTCACAGTCAAGCACACAGACCAAGAAAAGATGATATTAAAGAGGAAGGTAACAGGGGGTTGCTTTTCAGCATCGCTGCTCTTGGTTTTGCCTCTGTGATTCCTACTAAACAAAGGAGCCATGCAGTTCAAACCTCTTTCAGCTCTGAGAGGTGCTGGTGTGACCTGACAAGCTCAGCTAACAATGCCAGGCTGCCAAGGATGCTCGGGCAGCAACGCAGCCCGCTGTGAGAAAGGCTGCGGGATCTCAGCGGGCTGCCTTTCTCCTTCTCCCTTAGCCCATCCTGTAAGCCCTGAAGTGCACGGGACAGAAAATCACTCCGAGTCACGCCGAGGAAGAGCCTGAAGTGTTGCCAAGCAGCCTCTGCATGCAGCTTCAAGCTCCAGCCCTTCCCGTGCCCACGTCTTTGCTGCCCCATGGGCCACAGCAAGGCTTTTCCCCTGCCAGCTCTGATCCAGCCCCTACTCACTTCAGTGTCAGCATAGATGGAGACGCTGAGTCTCGCTTGCTCCATCGCTGGGTCTCCTCAGCTGGCCACAGTAGCTATCCCAGCATACCCACCTACTCTCTCACCCTCCCTCCCTCCCCTTTTCCCTATCACTCATCTTTCAGCTCCATTTCTCCATTTCTCTCTGCCCTACCCAGTTTCATGATCTGGGGCTGCTGTTCTAACGCCTTCTTCAAGTGAGACCAACACAAGGTTTTCAGAATCCAGCTCTGCTTTACTCCACTCTCAGTAGGAATTCCCCTCCCTAACACCCTCCTACTCCCACAAAAGGTGTAACTCCCCTAGACTCACACAGGACGGAGCAAAGATCATAGTGTTCCCCACAGCTTGGGCTAATTCGTATCTGGTCCTTCCCAAGAAACTCATGCCTCCACCCAGAGGATAGATGAAAGGAGCTCTCCGCTCCCAAGCACGATACTTATTTCTCCTGCACTTTGGGAAGAGAAGAAAGGGCACCATAAAAAACTGATTTCATCTGGAAAATAAAACAGTGAAAGACTACAGAGTGACAGCTAGCCCAGTGGCTAATTCATTAATGCCCCTGTGGTCTCCTTGTTGCAGGTGAATTCCTAACCTAAAATTTGTTTGGCCTAGAGTTTTTTTGGCCTCAACCACACTTTAATTATTTATACAAAATGAAACTCTAACAAGAAATAATGACCAGGGCATGAGTCCCCTCAGGAAATCAGAAGGCAACAACTTGAACCAGGATCTTTTAAAGCACATGTGCTGGTCCCAACTAATCAAACCAATTTTTAACTGAAAAAAAAAAAAATTCCTACTGAAAAAGCCCATGAAAACAACATGCTTCTGGAAAAGAGACCCAGAGCTGACTCTGACACACAGGCCAGAGCTGGCAGAAGGGAGCTGGACTTTCTTTTCTGCAACCTGTATAGCTACTGCATCTGTTCCAGGCTGAAGGATCCAGGCAAGTGGGCTGAAAGCAGAAATGTCTGTGAAAGGATACTGAAGGGACACGTGAAGAGCGGAGGAGAAAGTAGAGAAAAAAGTAGACAAGAAAAGCGGGGGGAAGAAAGAAGACAAAAATAAAGACAAAGAACAGCAAGAACAATGCAAAAGGGGGCAGATAAAGGGAGAGAAGAGAGGAACAAGACAGAAAATCCATCTTGCCAGAAACAAACATTTCTTATCAGTTAGAGGCAAGTAGTACCTCTGCAAAATCCAATTTCAAATGTCAGGAGAGAAGTGATAGGGAAGGAATGAATCACCTACATAAAGGTACGAGTTCCTTAATGTGTGAAAACCGACAGAGAGAGGTGCAGAGAAGTCTGAAGAACATAGGGTTTTGTAATGAAGGTGGGATTAGCATTAGGAATGAGAAACCTTTCATCACTTGAGGTAAGGTAGTAAGTAGCTTGAGCAGTTCTGAAGATCCATCCACACCTCTCCAGCTCATCCAGCTGCAGTCTGACTGTCATTGACACTCAGATATTTTCACATGCAAGAGACAGCTAAGTGACCTCAGGTTAACACAAAGCCCTAGCTTGCTGGTGTAGAAAAGCCAACATCTATTTCTTCTGTTGGGTCAGTATTGACAGGTGCATCTACTTGGAAGGGGGTTCTGGAGTCACACTGTGGCACTCCTTAGACCTCCTAGTCCCCAGTGCTACAGGCATTGCACACTGGCAGGGATGTTCCTGCAAGCTCCACCAAGGCTCTGCACACTAATGCCCACTAATGCCCCCATACAAGGGCATTAGTAGCATACTCCCTTTGAGCTCAAACCCTGTATGTGGCCTCTGAAAGGAGAAAAAGCTCATAATTATGTTCTAAATAAGACCTTAAAAAATGCTACTTATGTGCTTCCCTAAGGCTAGGATTCTCTGATGGTGAAGAAGCAACCATCTCTGTATTTCCTCTTATTGTTATTTCTTGTGCACAGTGAATTGTAGCTATATAGAGAATATACTGCTACCTGAAAAGGCCTGAATATTAATATGGAGGAGAGAAAGAGAGAGACAGTCTGACAACAGTCACAAAATCTTTTGTTACATTTATCCAAGGTGGGCCCTCTCTGGTGAGTCTTTACATACAAAAATAACAAATATCAGAAAATACCAGCACAGAGAATCAGTGGCATTCAGTAACTGTACATAGATCCATCAAATAATGAATAGGACTTCAAGACACTACTTATCCAGAAACAGACGGTTTTCTTTCCAGGAAATAAGTAATGTAAGACTGCTATTTTCTGTCTCATATTTGAATCTAGATAAGAAGAGGAAGGTGTGTTGAATGGAAATCGCCCGTTACAGAATCAATCTGCCTGGACATTTTAATACACCAGGTAACAGTTGGGACACAGCTATACAGCTTCTCAACTAGTTATAAGACCAAAATACAACCATGTAACAGAGGTGAAGGTTTTATACCCGCTGCCTACACATGCAAACTCATAACAGCAACAGTGTTGAGTTTGCTTTCTTTTTCCTAAACTATTTTTCTTTAGAAATATAGTGAAACACCAGAAAGATCTGCATGTGGCAAAAATCTGTATCACCACAGCATAGATCACTGAACGGCAACACACTGGCCATCAGCTCTTCAGAATAGACACACACACCATCTGCAGGAGGCTTCTCTCTTCTGGCCTAATATTTGGAAGACACCTAAAAAAGCACAACTTGGAACAAACTCTTTGTCCTGTCTATGGTACAGAATAAAAGATGGACGGGATTTTGCCTGTGGGGAAGTTCTGTGCTCAGCAACACAAAAAACTTCTGGCAGCAAGACAGACACCAGCAAGGCGATGCTGTGAAGATGACAGCCAACTGTGTCCTTTAATTGCTAGGCCGTCATATAACACAGTTTCTCTCTGTTATTTAAAGCATACACAGAATGCAACTAACACAGAGTTTTCCAAGATACTGATGAAATAGCATTTGTTCCTTTCAAAGTTTCTTTGACAAGACAGGAATGCTTCATGCTGGAAAAGCTGCCACTATAGGATCATGGCTTCCCAGAAGTGTAAATCTCCCATTTCTGAAACTGCAGACCTGTCACATACACGATTTGAAAATTCATGACAATTTATGGAGGTTTTTTTGCTTTATTTTTTTTTTTTTTTAAGGAATTGAGTTATTGTATTTGCCTTACTGAATCCAACCTAGGATTTAAAAATATTATGCTCTTCACAGAAGACCCAAGGCTCTGACTATTGTAAGTTTTGACAAACAAAGAAGATGCTTTTTGGCCAAGCTGATAGGGGGTTTTCAGGGGTTTTTCTTTTTTCAGGAGTTTATTTTCAGGGGGGTTAACTAGAAAGAATAAAACCACTAAAGCAAAATAAACAATAATTTGAGCTACCCAAAGATGTAAAATGTTGGAATGAGTTTTTAAAAGCTGTCAGTAGCTCCTTGGGTGAGACTGGAATTACAATGGAATTTAAGCTGTGAGTTGTCATCTATTTGGATGAATGTCTCCTACTCAGAATGATCATACTGCCTGTAACTTACTTGCAATGAGACTAAAGCTATTCAGCGGCACTGGATAAACTTACATCAGTGAGAACGTGCATTATTCACCTTGTATGTAAGAAGCTACCATTCATAAAGTAGTGGAAGTGCCCACATTTCAAATGAGACAGAAGAAGGGGGTGCTCTCAGGAAACATAGTCCCATCTAATATGTTCCCTGTCCTATTTTCAATCTCCAAGCTTGCAAATAGGTGACAGAAAACATAAAAATGTGTGACATATTACCAAAAAAAGGGAGCAACTCCTTTGCTATGTGTCATGACATAATATACAGGTTATTTTCAAAGGTGTAGTTTTTATACTAACTAAATAAACTTATTTAAAACCACTTCTCATCACTAGCAGTAACTCAGTCTTCAGCCTCCATATACCTTCTTGATATCTTCAGGACACAGTAGTGCTGATGGTTTACCAAGAGCATCAGCCAGCTGAGGAATGCTTTATGCTTATATTAAAAAACTATATTTCTATATATAGTTTCCCATATAAAGGTAAGCATATTGGGTGAGACAAAGGAAGTACTAGCAAAGGAATTCCCTTCAAGAGGATATCAAAATAGAGCCTGTGCATTTACCTTAATATAATAAATATCTTAGCTATTAAATAGCTTAATAAATATCCTTCCTACAATACCAAATACAACAAATGGCTGTAGAAGATACAGAAAATGTGCTGATGAGATAAAACATGTTTCATCTTGACTTAACTCCCACACAAAGTGCTGTCATCCACATGCATCAAGGGGAGAGATCAGAAGCCAATACTGTGGGGTACCACTTTAGGCTTGTAAAGTTTGAGGATTCTCGGTCCTATGTGTTCAAAATATAACCCCTACAAGTTTCTGTAGTGCTATGGCCTCAACAACATTGATACTCAGCTACTACCATCAAGTTTTGGCTTGGTTTTGGTGGGTGCCACAAAGGAACAAGTTCTCCAGTCTCTTACTTGATGACATACATTGATAGAGAATAAGAGCTCTGGAGAAAGCTACTGAAACAGAAGTCAAGGAAGGCCTCAGTGACTTCACCTCGCCACAGGACTCTGCACACAACAGCTGGGGGAACAACTCCTGCCTTAGCACAGCCACTACGGTAGAATCACAGAATCACAGAATCATTAAGATTAGAAAAGACTTATAAGATCATCAAGTCCAATCGTCAACCCAACACCACCATCACCACTAAACCATGTCCCGAAGCGCCATGTCTACACATTTTTAGAACACTTCCAGAGATGGTGACTCCACCACCTCCCTAAGCAGCCTGTTCCAATGCTTGACAACCCTTTTGGTGAAGAAATTTTTCCTAATATCCAATCTAAACCTCCCCTGGCACAACTTGAGACCATTTCTTCTTGTTCTGTTGGGAGAGAGTTACTTGGGAGAAGAGACTAACACCCACCTCACTATAACCCCCTTTCAGGTAGTTGTATAGAGCGATAAGGTCTCCCCTCAGCCTCCTCTTCTCCAGACTAAACAACCCCAGGTCCCTCAGCCGCTCCTCATAAGACTTGTGCTCCAGATCCCTCACCAGCTTCATTGCCCTTCTCTGGACACGCTCCAGCACCTCAACATCCTTCTTGTAGTGAGGAGCCCAAAACTGAACACAGGATTCAAGCTGCGGCCTCACCAGTGCCGAGTACAGGGGCACAATCACTTCCCTACTCCTGCTGGCCACATGATTTCTGATACAAGCCAGGATGCTGTCGGTCTTCTTGGCCACCTGGGCACACTGCCGGCTCATGTTCAGCCAGCTGTCAACCAGCACCCCCAAGTCCTTTTGTGCCAGGCAGCTTTCCAGCCACTCTTCCACAAAAGTTTCCACTAACATAAAAGCATGTAGTAAGAAGATTGAGGAAAAGACTTACTACTTTGCTCCAGCAAGGGGACGAAGTCCTATGAACTTTTCAACAGTGATGTTGCCTGTAGCCAGAATCCAAGACACTATTTCTCTAAAGGTACCTTGGACTTCTTACAAAGTCAAAGAAACTTGGCCCAAGAGCTACCACTGCTGTTTTGCCAACAACAATAACTATTTTCTAGCACAACTGCAGTCCTGCAGTTCAGGTTTCCAAATCCCCAATCAGGGAGTTGCTAAACAATACTCTAATCCCCAGAGAGTGCCTGCAGGAACTGATATTTGAGCACTTTAAAGCAGAACATTTCTCTTTATCCACTTTCTAAAGCTTTCTGAATAAAAAAAAAAAGAAGGTCTGGCAATCAGCAACTGATGAAAGCATTTTGCCTCTGACTAATCTAGTTTATAGAAAAGATGTCTGCTTTGTGATTCCAACTACTTCCATGGATTGTTACACTAGCATTTTATTTTCTTCCAGTCTGGCAGAGTGCAACTCTAGAATTATACTTCAGGCTACTGATAAAGCTAGATTCTCCCCCCTCTTTATTGACTGATCACTGTAGCAGTTGGCTCTCTAATAATTTTAAAGAATCCCCCTGTCATGGCAAATAGTTTCATAACAAATTGTCCCAGGATTTGTCCTATTGGGATGTGAAAATTTAACATAGAGGGATGATTAAATCTTCTCTCTTCCTAGATATCTTAAGGAACCACTGTAAAGAAAGGTACCCTAAGCTGGGTATCTGTTCAACCTGCTAGAGTAACCAAAGCAGCACTATTTTACATAGGGGTTCCAGGAGAATAGCATATTTCTCTTAGGATGACTATGGCTTTTCTTGTTTTCATCACGATACTTCCCTGAAACCATCCCAGAGTGCCACAAGCACAGGACTGAGCACAGGGAATTCCGAGGAATCTGTAAAGAAGCTGTAACACAGGACAAAATGACTGAGGTAGGTTTCGCTCTTGTATAAACCAGTTGTCCTAGGCTCCTTCAATAGAGAGTGGAGACACACATCTCATCCAGTCCTAGCTTGTGATGAACTGCGTTCTGGCAGAGCCTCTCTTTTTTTTTCCCGCCTCTTTTTTGGCTCACAGAGGACACATAGGGTTAGACAAAACACATACCTCGGAGTTAATCTTAAAATATGTAGATCCTCATCTCATAATTCAGCTGGTTTTTAGAGCCAGTGCTTGGCTTGGCCAAGAAACAGCATTGTTGAGAAGATCGAAGTAAAGGTGAGCAGCATGAACCAGAGCAGCAAGGGTTCTTTATATGCATAAAAAGGCCATGGGTGTTTCCAAAAGCATAGGTACATGAAGCTTATTAAAAATTAAGATGATTAACACACCCAACTTGCAGGAGATGCATTTCTTAATCTCTGGAAAGACCAGTCTGCTTTTGAAATGCTAAATACCTTTGTAGATCTGGTCTGACATCTTAGAGGCTGAAAAATGCACTTCTCTGAGACACTACATGCTCTTGTGGCATCTGCTTAGTTGCCAAACCCTGAGCTCTCTGTGGCATCCTCTGAAGCACTGGGAGATGCTAGTAGTGTTGCTGGTGTGCCATTACAGCAATGGAGATTTAAAAAGCTCTTCTTTCAGCATACTCCTTTCTGGAGGGATATATTAAGAGTATGCTAGCTGTAACTGGACTTCAATGCTTTAGATTCATCTGTAATACAGGGATAGCAATTTCTACCCTCTGCTGTTTTAGTCTTCAGTTTATAAGAAGCACGCTTTTAAGGAACAAAATTGCAAATGTTCTTATTCACACATTTGGAGCAACTTTAAAGTAGAATAAACATCTTGCTAATAATGCTTTACAGACAACATTCAACCTGAATGTCAGGGACACTCAATGTCAGGGAGCAAAAATAGCATAGACTCATCTTTACACAGAGAGAAGGGATTTGAGAGACACAAGATCAAAATCTGAGTCAGCTGGAATGATGCAGATATTGTTCAGAAAATGTCAGCTATTTTTTCTTGGGATAAATTAAGCATGTAGACTTTTTCTGCTTGTGGATGGGTGGTTTCAGGGAGAGGGGTTGGGTTTGCTTTCCTCAAATTATGAGTTTTCTTCGTTCTGGATTATACAAAAACTGAAAGAGTTTGCAGTTCTTGAAGTCTGGAAACCCAAAAGACTTGTGAGAAATACACTTCCATAGCTTGATAGCTTTTCATTAAAATTTTTGGTTGCGGGTAGGGAAGTCATTAAAACACCATTGTCAGAAATATGTTGAGCAACTTCATGAGGTGAGTGCTTGGGGAAAAGTAATCAAATACATACATCCTTAGTGAAAGAATAAAAACTTGAAAGAAATGATATTGAAAAATTGACCTTGGATGGACAATAGCAAGAGCCTAGATAATGAGATAATGGTGGGTTTGCAGGACAAAGTAGTGGCCAGAATTTCTCAAGTGCTTCTCAGTGACACATCTAGAAGGTGGCAGTTAGGTTGTGCTAGTAAGGTTTTATATCTAACCTGCTGACACCTGGGAGAAGGCATTCAACTGCCCACAAATCTGTGCAAGCTATTAGCTACAGACAGGGAGAAAAGTCCTCTTATCTATAAAAAACCCTTCAGTCTTTTATTCAGGAAAAAAGAAAACATCAAATACTACCCATAAAACCTGACAACTCTAAATAAGAGAAAAAGTTTTCAGTTCTCAGAGGGGAAAGTAAAGTTTAGGTTTTGGTGTTGTTTTTTTTTTTTAAATTTCAAAACTTCCTGCAATGGGCTTTCTCAAAACACAGTATTTCAACAGGAAATTTCCTACCAGCTGAAGTGTGATCAAAGAGAAACACCATTTTACAGATAAGGTCTACATTAA